>NC_088411.1:47822805-48060305 GCF_034236695.1 Oncorhynchus nerka
TACATTACAGCACTCCCACGCCAGCTACATTACAGCACTCCCACGCCAGCTACATTACAGCCCTCCCATGCCAGCTACATTACAGCCCTCCCACGCCAGCTACATTACAGCACTCCCACGCCACCTCAGCCAACCCCATATAGCTGTGAGGGTACTATTAGCCATGTAATGCAGTTTGAGACCGTTCCAAGCTAAAGACCACACACCCCATGCTACAGGGGTTACTTAGCTATACAAAATGTTGGAATTGTTCAATAGAAAACAGTCACTGTAGAACTGTAGATATGTCTGTAAACAGCATGGATCACAGTGTAACTTGTATTGAAGACATTATTTGACTATGCCCAGTAGGGGGCAGTATTGACTAGTCTCAGATCTGGTGTGTGGTTATCATGTTACTGCAGTTGTAGAATGTTACTGTGTATAAGGAAATACAGTATTTTAGTTATTGAACTGAACACTCAAATGTATAACTGATCTGGCTGAAAGTATAGCAAATCATAGTTTTATTGGTTTTAAATATTTCATATTCTGATATTATTTTAGACACTGACCAAGTGGATTGGATTTACAATGCAGATTACTGGGATGGTTGATTTTGGGGCAGATTAAAGGGAAGGTTGATGGTTGATTTTGGGGCAGATTAAAGGGAAGATTGATGGTTGATTTTGGGGCAGATTAAAGGGATGGTTGATGGTTGATTTTGGGGCAGATTAAAGGGATGGTTGATGGTTGATTTTGGGACAGATTAAAGGGATGGTTGATTTTGGGGCAGATTAAAGGGATGGTTGATGGTTGATTTTTGGGGCAGATTAAAGGGAAGGTTGATGGTTGATTTTGGGGCAGATTAAAGGGATGGTTGATTTTGGGGCAGATTAAAGGGATGGTTCATGGTTGATTTTGGGGCAGATTAAAGGGATGGTTCATGGTTGATTTTGGGGTATTATTAATCTTACCTTGAGTTGTCTATATGGATTAATTATCACTAAAACAAAAAGGAAGCTGTGAGAGAAAGAGTCCAACATAATAATGAAACCAAGCAATGTCTACTGTCTAACAAGCTGTCTCTGCCTATAATGAGACACAGCTCGTTAGTGACATTTCATTACATATTTCAAAGTAGTAGATAAAATATCACTTTTATTTATCTCTATTATTTCTGATTCCATCTAATATCCACATGTTGCTGTTAGAGAAGTTCTGATTGTGTCAGTCCTGTCTCCAAAAGTTAGTGATTGTGAATGTAGGGTGTGCCTTCAATAAAGACATGTTCATGTTAACTAAACTCTTGTGAATTAATGCTGTCAAACTCATTCCACGGAGGGGGTGGAGTGTTTGCGGGGTTTTTTCGTTCCTCCCTTTGTATTTGATGAATTAAAGGTTACTGATTAGTAAGGAACTCTCCACATCTGGTTGTCTTCAGTTTTAAATACGGGACCCCTCCGTGTAAACAGTTTGGCAGCCCTGTTGTAGTGGATGGTCATTAACACTATCGGCTTCCACTAAATCCGTATCGGTGTAGATCAGCGCAATTGAAATGCATGTTCCCGTATTCACAGAGCGCATTCGCGGAATCGGAAAATACCTTTCAATTTAAATCGCGCTTAATAACGACAAACTTCCGTAATAAGGATTACATCGAGCCCTTACAATTCATAAGAGGTATGTATAGCTTTTGTCATGATTTAACACACAATCACGCACACAAATACACGTACTTGATCTAGATAGACTACTAGTCCTGATGGTAGCAGGGCTGCATTAAAGGTTATATTTATTGTCACAGCGACGTCTCCTTATCCTCCGGCATACATAAAGCTGAGTTCATAATCAAGTGAGAAGGTGGTATTTGCCACATAAAACTGGGGGGACTTGAACGCCCCTCCAACTCGTAATTACTAGTGCGAACCTCGTCTATTGCCGCGTTCAAATTGAGGTCGGAACTAAGAAACTTGGACATTTTTCGAATTGCTAACTGGTTGTAGTTACACACGTGCCAAATTCAATGAATCAGCAAGTCTGAAATTTCAGAGTTTCCTAGTTCGGACTAGCATATCATCCCCGAGCTCCGATTTCTCACACATGCTGACCTCTGACATCACCCACTAAGGAAATTACCCCAATAACATTTTGACGTCACCTAAGGATTTATTTGATTTAATTTAGACATTATTTAACTAAGCAAGTCAGTTAAGAACAAATTCTTATTTTACAATGATGGCCTAACCCGGACGACGCTGGGCCATTTGTGCACCACCCTATGGGACTCCTGATCACAGCCGGTTGTGATACAGACCGGAATCAAACCAGGGTCTGTAATGACGCCTTTAGCACCGAGATGCAGTGCCTTAGACCACTGTGCCACGTGGGAGCCTTAATGACCTCAATAATAGCATTTTGACCTGATCACATACTAAGGAAATGACCTTGATTATAGCACTTTCAGCAGTTAAATGTAACAACAACAACAACAACACAACATGTATAAAAAGCCATCTGTTGATGTGATTTGTGAACACTATCATTTGTTTACAAGCATTATAGCTGTACATTCAGTTCATGGTTGAGTCAGCTTGTTGTGGCCATTAGCCAACCGGCCTTTCTCAATAAATTCGACGCACATATGAACGCATCCAACTAGTAATTACTACCTTCCAAACACCGCATTAGTGTTGGTGTGACAGCTATAAAAGCCAGCCAGCATCCGTACTATTGTGATGAAGCTGTAGGACAGCTTGCAAGGGAGGATGTAAACGAAATCATTAACTAATTGCGCGCAAGACTCTGAGAAGCTGACAATGAGGTAGAGCCGAGCGTACAGGCAGGTCTTGGCGAGGGGTGCTGTTCAGAATGAACGTTGAGCTTGTAGCCTTTGCAAGTGTCCGCGTTACACTCGCCCACACCCCCATTGGTCCCGTGTTTTTTTAAACGTTCAATGTTATGTATATGTCCTCTTTCGTTGGCCTAGTCTTGTTTAAATGTTTTTGGAATGTGTCATTTAAAAAAATACAGCTTGGGTTCTGTGGTGAACAGAACGGGGATTGCAGACTTCATAGGTCTATGGCTCTGTCATGTGTGGGTCTCTGGACTGTGTCGTAGGCTATGATGCCCCTGTGTGCAGTCGGTGAATTTGCATGTTTGTTCAATGGCGTTTCATTGGGCTAGGCCCGGTTTGCAGTGAAGTAATAGTATCACCTTAGATGTTCAGTTCTCCTTCATTGTAAACCTCGCGTGTGTGTGTGTAGTGTCACTTAAGCGCGTTATCACGTTTAGCATGTGTGCCTTAGGCCTTCAGGTCATTGCAGCACTTCTGATTGGGTTACAGAGACTGCAGGAATTTAGGTCACCTAGCATGTCGTGCACGCGGTCTTGTGAAATTGTGTATTTAATAAAGATAATTGTTTGCTCTGTGTTGGTGTCCTATCCTTTAACACCGGTCAAACAAATGTGATGGCAGCATCATGCTACTGTAACGGATGTAATACTGTTACACTACTCTGCTCATCCAGTAATTGCCCCACCTCTCGGGTGGTCTAGCGCACTTTATCACACTATTACCGACAGCCTGCATAACACCTTTGGGTGTCATCACGAGTCCAAACAGTTCCCGTTTTGCAACTAAAACGGGAGTTTATATTGGCCACATTTCCGGCTGTTCCCTCCCCGTTTCGCGACAGAATCGGGGTAAGGGATACGCCCCTGGGGTGAATACACTAGAAACCAAACAGAACGACGCTGGGCGGGACCTACCTGAATGTGTCCAATTAAAACTCGTTTTTTTGCCACTGTCCGACTAATGAATACAGCCCGGAAGTTATCCACATTCCTCACACGTAAAGTAAATGTTTCTCAAGAAAGGATATAAAATAATGAATTTGGCCACTTTGTTTGCCCACGTATATTGCATTCGTTCGGATTTAACTACCGAATTATGTAACATACAGAGAGCAAAGTGTAGGTGCAGCAGATTTCTACAGTCCTACCTGTGAGAAGGTATGCATGTACAGTAGTTTACACCATAGGCGCTGTGTACGGAAGCTGTGATGAACATCTGAACATTTTTCCCTGGCTGCCAATGCTCTTGCTCAACAAATGTTTGTAGATTTATCTACATTTTTTGAAAAAGCTGTAGATATACAGTGCCTTTGGGAAGTATTCAGACCTCTAGACTTTTTCCACATTTTGTTTGGTTACAGCCTTAATCTAAAATGTATTAAATTGTCCCCCCCCCATCCTTCTACACACAATACCCCAGAATGACAGAGCAAAAACAGTAACAAATATATTATTGCTAATTTAAATAAAATAAAAATAAATGGATTATTTACATAAGTATTCAGACCCTTTACTCTGTATTTTGAGGTATGACGCTAAATGCTTGGTACACCTGTATTTGGGGAGTTTCTCCCAATCTTCTCAACCTCTCAGGTTGGATGGGGAGCATTTGCTGCACAGCTATTTTCAGGTCCCCTGAGATGTTTGATTGGGTTTAAGTCCAGGTCCAAGATCCTGAGCGTTCTGGAGCAGGTTTTTATCAAGGATCACGCCGTACTTTCCTCTGTTCATCTTCGCCTCAATCCTGACTAGTCTCCCGGTCCCTTCCGCTGAAAAACATCCCCACAACATGATGCTGCCACCACCACCACCATGCTTCACCGTAGGGATGTTACCAGGTGTCCTCCAGACTTGATGCTTGCCATTCAGGCCAAAGAATTCAATCTTCAATAGCAGGAAATGCTAGCTAATTAGCATAAGCTAATTATGGAGTGCTAGCTAATTAGCATAATCTGCTAGGAGTGCTAGCTAGCAACCTTTCTACCAGATTGTCTGAGGTAAATACATTAATTGCAGTTGTAAATGTTTCCACTAGTCATACAGTTAGTGTTACTTTATTGCCTTTTAGCTATTTTACATAGCATTTTATGGCATTTAGCTAGCTACGTTTTTAAGAGTGCTTTTCAATTGGTATTTCTGCCCCTATTTTCAGTCACAGGTGGGGACTGGATTATAGGTGTGAGCGGTACAGGAGGTGGGCCCATGAGTTGTGCGGCAATTTAATAGGGATGGAATATTTGTTTGCCAATTTGCAAATTAGAATCATGCAATAGCAGAGCATAAGAGTTGCCACATCAATGTTACACTGAATTAAGTTTTAGGTATTCAATGTTATATTCCAGTTGTATTAGCTATGTTCTAATTAATATTTATGAATGAAAAACAACTATTGAAAACCTTTTTCTCCTGTAATTTTAAAGACTACTGGGATTTAAAATCTTGAATTATACATTGTGGATTGTATGGAGAAAAACATAAATGCACATTTTCTAAAAACATTTATTTAAATACTTAAGTGTAAAACTGTAGCAATTTATATCCCGTTATAGTTGATCTACAAACCATTTTTTTTCTCTCTAAACGTTGCTTTCTTGTGTCAGCAATTAGACACTGTTCTTAGGGGGTGGCTAGTTGCCCCCCACTACTTTTCAAGAACGCCCCATACCAACGTGAAATACGTCATCAAAAAGCGACCCCAGATTAGCAAACATATTTAGGACCAAATGCGCACCGAAATGTATGCATTTAAAAAAAAGTCTGATAAGAGCTTGTACGTTCGTTGATTGATTACTCAACTAAAAAGGGGTTACACGAGGAAAAATATGGTATGTTTGTCATAAAGCGCACTGGTTTGAGAGGAACATACATCTATGTATCTGTTCTATGTCTCCTATTTCTATGGTTTTGGTACGCCCTGTTCATTTCAACGGGTACTCCCCTCGCATCATCCGATCCGACACCACTGCCTTGGTTAGCTTCTGCTGCCGTAATTGTCTCCAGGGCAGCTCCTATTTATCCTGTTTTTGTTTTTGCTTTGAAGGGACTATTTCATTTTCTGGGATTTTATTCAAGACCTGGATATAATACGAAGTGTTTTTGTTCGTTTTGGATCGAGGTGTATGTGTGTGTGTGTGTGAGCTCGCCTGTCTTCTTGGTTGGCTTGGGAAAAGCCACTGCGTATCAAATAGCAGGTAAACCATCGCTATGCTACCCCAACTAGTTAGTTATCGTACTTCGCTAGTAAACAAAACGATTTAGTTAACTAACACGACGTAACTGAACTGTCATTTAAAAAAATAAAACGTCATTTTTTTATATAGCTAACGTTATCATGCTAACTGCTATTGTCGGTTCAACTAGACAGACGTTATCATGCTAACTGGCTAACTGCTGTCGGTTCAACTAGACAGACGTTAGCATGCTAACTGGCTAACTGCTGTTGTCGGTTCAACTAGACAGACGTTATCATGCTAACTGGCTAACTGCTGTTGTCGGTTCAACTAGACAGACGTTAGCATGCTAACGTTTTAGTGTCTTTAGATGAACGGCTCAATCTTATCGAGAGTTACACTACTTAGCTAGCTTATTTATTATTATTATGTTCACAAACGTTACTTTTGAGAGAAATAGGCAGGACTGCTCATGATTTAATGTCATGTGCAGTAAATCGGTGTAATTTCTTTAGCTATGCTCAACAACCCAAATCCGAGAGGATTCGTTTTTTAAGTGGGGGAAATGGATCATCCACATATTAGTAGTGAAGATAATAGCTAGCTTGACCTACTCCTTATGTTCGGACATCGGTTTCATCGTGTGCTGCAACCACAATTCATTTAATTAATCATTGCATAGGGCCTATTCTTCAGTTTTCTGTGACAGTTTCGTAAGTGTTTCCCCTACAGTGAAAGAGAAATTGCCAGGCTGCCGCTCATGCTATGGGAATGCTCTCTGGTTAAGGAGGGCTTGCCGGGGACTGGGAGTAGTTTAGTAGTACACTTTATAAAATGAAACCAATAGCTCTGGTCCAGGACGTTAGTGCGTCTTGATAATGCTGAGCATTAATTTCACTAACGCCAGAGCTACTGAAAGCACTGCTCCTTTGAAACGTCCAGTGACAATGACAGCGCTCCTTATACAGAGAGGATGAATATGAGATGGCCTCTGTCTGGGGTTTGGTGACTGGCTTTGGTCAAATATTGATGGGCCACAAAAGTGCGTACACACACACACACTGTGTCTGTTAGTGAAAGTAGATTATATACACCAAGTGTATCTTTTAAGAAGGCCTAGCTTGGTCTCTAGTTAATCAAAACACTCATTTCTGTACAGAACACTGAGTTTATGGTTAATTTTCCAAATGGTGCCCTATGCAATGTTCTCCAGGGCTCTGGTCAATAGTATTGCACTAAATAGGGCCACACTGGTTGACACTAGTCACTTGTTAGTTGTGGACTGTCCCTCCTGACTCCTTTACCACCAGTGGCTGTATCAGGAGCAGGCAGGCTGTTGCTAAGATACCTTTGGTGCAAAGATCCATTCATAAAGACCCAGTCGTCGTCATTTATCAACCGTTAGTGAATTTCTTACAGAATTTTGGCCCTAACTGGAGATTGTAGGATTTGCGTGCGCCAAATCTATCAATATGGGATTGATCAAACTGTTGTGTGCATGTTTTCATTGATAAATCGGGGCCATATTATATTTGTGCAGTCGTGAATGAGTGCTGCACCCCTGCCTAGTAAACAGCATCCATTCACTTTTTATGGTAACAGAAACGCCCTCGTTTGCTGTATGATTTGGAAATGTTGAAACTGGGCTATAAAAGAGAAATTGCACATTTGATAAGATTTCTGTAAAGGTGTGGGCGGACTCTTGTCTGCAGTGACAGCCCACCGCCTATAACGAGTGCCAAGCACTGGCCGTGCATTCTGCAAGATCGATCGTCTATTGAAAAAAACATGTTTAAGTAAATGCAGTCTACAGCCCACAGTTCTATGCAAAAGACAAATGGTTTAATATTTTATCAATACAGGATTGTTTCTCGTGCCTTGGTTCTGAGGTGAAATGGGTTATGTCTAGAGCCCGACCGATATGTGATTTAATTTTTTTGTTTATTCTGATTTTAGTGTAGAAACATTTAAATTATTTGTATTATTATAGCTGAAATTAAGAAATAATAACTTAGTTTCATTTGAGTGTAATTATTATTTCACTTTCTTAGATCTTTCCAGACCTAAAAAAGAATCCCCTGATTTGTTTTATGCATTGTTGTGAGAAAATCCAGCATTTTTTAAATTTATTTTAGTAGTGTGAAACCTGGGGTAACACCGACAAGATGGGGGAAATTCAGAACTTGGAAAAACTAAACCAAAACTGAATTTTTGTGTAAAAAAATAAGTAAAACGTGTAAACGGATTTTTAAATGCCCCTAGCATTATTTTTGGCTGTGCATGACTGCACTTTACGGTGTCATCCTGCAGCACAGCATTGTGGGGGAAGTTGAGGTCAAGTCCCAATATTGACTATGCATCCAAGAGGGAAAGAGGTTGTGGCATCCTATAAATGTTTTAGTGAAATATAATACATCACATTTCAGCAGACGCTTTTATCCAAAGTGACTTAGTCATGCGTGAATACGTTTTTTACTTATGGATGGTCCTAGGATTCAAACCCAATATCCTGGCGTTGTAATGCTCTATCAAGATGCATGATGGGTTATAAATGCTTTGTGAAGCCTCCATGTTTAATGTGATTTATAAGGCCTTTATTAAGCAACGCTTGTCGCTAATAAAACACCGGTTTGTCACATTTGACATAGTCGGTTATGTCACGTTTATGAATCCTTTATAAAGCATGACATACAGTTTATAGATTTGTAACACATTTATCTAGTGTTTGTGAAGCCGTTTTTATAAGATGCCATTTAAAGCGAGACCAAATACTTCATTAGCTTCCAAGTGCGAATGATAGTGCTGGTTCCTCTCTAGGTTTCTTCCTAGGTTTTGTCCTTTTCTAGGGAGTTTTTCCTAGCCACCGTGCTTCTACACCTGCATTGCTTGCTGTTTGGGGTTTTAGGCTGGGTTTCTGTACAGCACTTTGAGATATCAGCTGATGTACGAAGGGCTATATAAATACATTTGATTTGATAGTAGGCTACACTTTAGGTAAAACCTTAAAACACAAAGGCTTAGGTGAAAACACTGTTTCGGGCCTATGTCATCGGATCCTTTGAGGAACTTTGGTTCGGGTTATGATATGAACAAAGGAATCTCGCCCGAGAGCATTATTTCTGTCCTGCCCTTTGAAGCAGGACATGTAATGTCCGAGTCCTTTTCATTGTTCGGTTATGTCCAGTCCGGGGGGTGGCTTTCACCTCTCTGGGAGGAAGGACGTCAGCATTGCACAGCAGCTGAAACCTGGTTCCGTCGGAGTGAAAGCTCCTTGGCCACAACATCACCAGGCTCCAGACCATTACAGCTTTAACCTCTTGCTTCTACTCGGGACGCTTGCGTCCCAACTAGAGCTCTGGAAATTACAGCTTTAAGGGAGGAAAACGGACTAAAATAGACCAGACATTATAGCCTGCATTGCCCCCCCACCCCCACCTCAAGTCCAAGCAATATGCTCAAAAGTACAAAGACAAAATACCTGAATCGTTGTTTATTCGATTACTCGATCATCTCCGTGTACTGGTGGTGGAGAGCAGGTTTATGCTGGTAAGACACATTCTACAAATGTAGGTTAAAGCATGAATGAATTCATGTCCTACTTGTTATTGACTGTTACAGCTGTACTATAATGCCCTGCTGTACACACTGAACCTGCTTCCATACCAACAATGGCAATGCAGACACTACAAGATAACTAGCTAACATTTAGCTTCATAATTACCAGCAAGGTCAGATGTAAACAGTGTTCATCTAGCTAGCCAGCTAGTTGAACATACAAAACAACTATTTTTTTGGCTGATATCTGTAGTGAGTCAGGACACCCGTTTAACATCTCATCCAGAAGACAATGTCCCCAATTACTGCCCTGGGGCATCGAGGTATTTTTTTTAGACCAGAGGAAAGAGTGCGTCCTACTGGCCCTCCCAACACCACTTCCAGCAGCATCTGGTCTCCCATCCAGGAACTGACCACGACCAACCCTGCTTAGCTTCAGAAACAAGCCTGCAGTGGAATGCAGGGTGGTATGCTGCTGGCCTTCTCTAGAGTTGAACCAAGTGCTTAGCCTGTGATGTTCAGCCTCATTATCCTGCCTCCATGCACCTAGTCTAGAGTTGAACCAAGTGCTTAGCCTGTGATGTTCAGCCTCATTATCCTGCCTCCATGCACCTAGTCTAGAGTTGAACCAAGTGCTTAGCCTGTGATGTTCAGCCTCATTATCCTGCCTCCATGCACCTAGTCTAGAGTTGAACCAAGTGCTTAGCCTGTGATGTTCAGCCTCATTATCCTGCCTCCATGCACCTAGTCTAGAGTTGAACCAAGTGCTTAGCCTGTGATGTTCAGCCTCATTATCCTGCCTCCATGCACCTAGTCTAGAGTTGAACCAAGTGCTTAGCCTGTGATGTTCAGCCTCATTATCCTGCCTCCATGCACCTAGTCTAGAGTTGAACCAAGTGCTTAGCCTGTGATGTTCAGCCTCATTATCCTGCCTCCATGCACCTAGTCTAGAGTTGAACTAAGGCTGAGCCTGTGATGTTCAGCCTCATTGCGCCTTCTGTTTGTTTTGTTTGGTGTGACGGAACCGTGGTGTCCTAGCAACCGGCTGCATCAGGGGGATAGGTGACGGTAGCTCAGTTAGTGTCCCGACCTAGACTACAGAAACGGTTTGTATAGAGATACACTGACTGAAGACCGCTCATGTCTAGGAGGGTGACTGTGTTTAGTTGAGGTGAAGTAAATAGTCAGGGTGTTCATACAGAACCATTCGGAATGGGGAGCTCTGGTCCGGTTCGGTCCGCACCGGCAACCTGAGTGAAAACATGAAACACGTAGAAGCAATAGGCCTACATGCTATTGTAACAGTATAACTTTAGACCGTCCCCTCGCCCATACCCGGGCGCAAACCAGGGACCCTCTGCACACATCAACAACTGACACCCACGAAGCATCGTTACCCATCGCTCCACAAAAACCACGGCCCTTGCAGAGCAAGGGGGAACTATTACTTCAAGGTCTCGGAGCAAGTGATGTCACTGAATGAAACGCTATTTAGCGCCCACCACCGCTAACTAAGCTAGCCGTTTCACATCCGTTACACTATGCCTGAGCTGCATTTTGTGCCTCCTGAGTAAATCTGACCCTCCTGGTGTCATAGACCAAGATGGAATGTAGTAAACGTAAATTCTGGGACACTCAGATTAGTGTGATATGTTACGTTTGGTATGGTTATATAAGACGACAAAAAACCACATTTAAGCTGGTTGGTCGGGGTGGATGAGGACGTATTGATTTGGAACTGGGCTTGCTTCCCGGGTGGATGAGGACCAGGATGTCTTGCTCCCAGGCAGACTAAATAACTTTTTTGCCGGCTTTGAGGACAATACAGTGCCACTGACACGGCCTGCAACGAAAACATGCGGTCTCTCCTTCACTGCAGCCGAGGTGAGTAAGACATTTAAACGTGTTAACCCTCGCAAGGCTGCAGGCCCAGACGGCATCCCCAGCCGCGCCCTCAGAGCATGCGCAGACCAGCTGGCCGGTGTGTTTACGGACATATTCAATCAATCCCTATACCAGTCTGCTGTTCCCACATGCTTCAAGAGGGCCACCATTGTTCCTGTTCCCAAGAAAGCTAAGGTAACTGAGCTAAACGACTACCGCCCCGTAGCACTCACTTCCGTCATCATGAAGTGCTTTGAGAGACTAGTCAAGGACCATATCACCTCCACCCTACCTGACACCCTAGACCCACTCCAATTTGCTTACCGCCCAAATAGGTCCACAGACGATGCAATCTCAACCACACTGCACACTGCCCTAACCCATCTGGACAAGAGGAATACCTATGTGAGAATGCTGTTCATCGACTACAGCTCGGCATTCAACACCATAGTACCCTCCAAGCTCGTCATCAAGCTTGAGACCCTGGGTCTCGACCCCGCCCTGTGCAACTGGGTACTGGACTTCCTGACGGGCCGCCCCCAGGTGGTGAGGGTAGGCAACAACATCTCCTCCCCGCTGATCCTCAACACGGGGCCCCACAAGGGTGCTCTGAGCCCTCTCCTGTACTCCCTGTTCACCCACGACTGCGTGGCCACGCACGCTCCAACTCAATCATCAAGTTTGCGGACGACACAACAGTGGTAGGCTTGATTACCAACAACGACGAGACGGCCTACAGGGAGGAGGTGAGGGCCCTCGGAGTGTGGTGTCAGGAAAATAACCTCACACTCAACGTCAACAAAACTAAGGAGATGATTGTGGACTTCAGGAAACAGCAGAGGGAACACCCCTATCCACATCGATGGAACAGTAGTGGAGAGGGTAGCAAGTTTTAAGTTCCTCGGCATACACATCACAGACAAACTGAATTGGTCCACTCACACTGACAGCTGTCGTGAAGAAGGCGCAGCAGCGCCTCTTCAACCTCAGGAGGCTGAAGAAATTCGGCTTGTCACCAAAAGCACTCACAAACTTCTACAGATGCACAATCGAGAGCATCCTGGCGGGCTGTATCACCGCCTGGTACGGCAACTGCTCCGCCCTCAACCGTAAGGCTCTCCAGAGGGTAGTGAGGTCTGCACAACGCATCACCGGGGGCAAACTACCTGCCCTCCAGGACACCTACACCACCCGATGTTACAGGAAGGCCATAAAGATCATCAAGGACATCAACCACCCGAACCACTGCCTGTTCACCCCGCTATCATCCAGAAGGCGAGGTCAGTACAGGTGCATCAAAGCTGGGACCGAGAGACTGAAAAACAGCTTCTATCTCAAGGCCATCAGACTGTTAAACAGCCACCACTAACATTGAGTGGCTGTTGCCAACACACTGACCCAACTCCAGCCACTTTAATAATGGGAATTGATGGGAAATTATGTAAATATATCACTAGCCACTTTAAACAATGCTACCTTATATAATGTTACTTACCCTACATTATTCATCTCATATGCATACGTATATACTGTACTCTACATCATCGACTGCATCCTTATGTAATACATGTATCACTAGCCACTTTAACTATGCCACTTTGTTTACTTTGTCTACATACTCATCTCATATGTATATACTGTACTCGATACCATCTACTGTATGCTGCTCTGTACCATCACTCATTCATATATCCTTATGTACATATTCTTTATCCCCTTACACTGTGTATAAGACAGTAGTTTTGGAATTGTTAGTTAGATTACTTGTTGGTTATCACTGCATTGTCGGAACTAGAAGCACAAGCATTTCGCTACACTTGCATTAACATCTGCTAACCATGTGTATGTGACAAATACGATTTGATTTGACGTATTGATTTGGAACTGTGCTTGCCTCCCGGGTGGATGAGGACGTATTGATTTGGAACTGGGCTTGCCTCCCGGGTGGATGAGGACGTATTGATTTGGAACTGGGCTTGCTTCCCGGGATGGATGAGAGACGGAACTGGGCTTGCCTTGATTTGGAACTGGGCTTGCCTCCCGTATTGATCTGGGCGGTGGATGAGGACGTATTGATTTGGAACTGGGCTTGCCTCTCGGGTGGATGAGGACGTATTGATTTGGAACTGGGCTTACCTCCCGGGTGGATGAGGACGTATTGATTTGGAACTGGGCTTGCCTCCCGGGTGGATGAGGACGTATTGATTTGGAACTGGGCTTACCTCCCGGGTGGATGAGGAACTGGGCTTGCCTCCCGGGTGGATGAGGACGTATTGATTTGGAACTGGGCTTGCCTCCCGGGTGGATGAGGACGTATTGATTTGGAACTGTGCTTGCCTCCCGGGTCTGACCGTGAAGTCGACTCAAAACAAAAAATGACTTAATTAAGCACGTGTATTTTTGGTCTTTATTTGGTTCCCCGTTCGGGATCAGTAGGATCAGCTACTTTTCCTGGGGTCCACACCGAACATACGTTTAAAACGTCACACAGCCTGATTAGTAGGAAGACATTGTCCTTAACCGTGTCTGAACCATGTCCACACTGTCTTTGGGGCGGCAGGTAGCCTAGTGGTTAGAGCAGGGTAGCCTAGTGGTTAGAGCAGGTAGCCTAGTGGTTAGAGCAGGTAGCCTAGTGGTTAGAGCAGGTAGCCTAGTGGTTAGAGCAGGTAGCCTAGTGGTTAGAGCAGGTAGCCTAGTGGTTTGAGCAGGTAGCCTAGTGGTTTGAGCAGGTAGCCTAGTGGTTAGAGCAGGGTAGCCTAGTGGTTAGAGCAGGGTAGCCTAGTGGTTAGAGCAGGTAGCCTAGTGGTTAGAGCAGGTAGCCTAGTGGTTAGAGCAGGGTAGCCTAGTGGTTAGAGCAGCCTAGTGGTTAGAGGAGGTAGCCTAGTGGTTAGAGCAGGGTAGCCTAGTGGTTAGAGCAGGGCCTAGTGGTTAGAGACAGGTAGCCTAGTGGTTAGAGACAGGTAGCCTAGTGGTTAGAGCAGGTAGCCTAGTGGTTAGAGCAGGTAGCCTAGTGGTTAGAGCAGGTAGCCTAGTGGTTAGAGAGGGTACAGGTAGCCTAGTGGTTAGAGACAGGTAGCCTAGTGGTTAGAGACAGGTAGCCTAGTGGTTAGAGACAGGTAGCCTAGTGGTTAGAGACAGGTAGCCTAGTGGTTAGAGACAGGTAGCCTAGTGGTTAGAGACAGGTAGCCTAGTGGTTAGAGACAGGTAGCCTAGTGGTTAGAGACAGGTAGCCTAGTGGTTAGAGCATTGGAATAGTAACCGAAAGGTTGCAACATCAAATCCCAGAGCTGACAAGGTAAAAAAAAAATCTGTTCTGCTCCTGAACAAGGCAGTTAACCCACTGTTCCTAGGCTGTCATTGTAAATAAGAATTAACCCACTAGGCCGTCATTGTAAATAAGAATTAACCCACTAGGCCGTCATTGTAAATAAGAATTAACCCACTAGGCTGTCATTGTAAATAAGAATGTCTTCTTAAGCCAAAATGACTGATATTATATCTCCTAAATATTTTGGTGCATTGCGGTAATGACGAGCAGGTTTCTGAGATTAGAATGTACGGTAATGAGTGTTGCATAATTTTCAATTTGGTTGGAGTCATTAACTCGTTTTTCAACCACTCTACAGATTTATTGTTAACAAACTATAGTTTTGGGAAGGCGGTTAGGACATCTACTTTGTGCATGACACAAGTCATTTTTCCAACAATTGTTTGCAGACAGATTATTTAACTTATATTTCACTGTATCACAATTCCAGTGGGTCAGAAGTTTACATACACTAAGTTGACTGTGCCTTTAAACAGCTTGGAACATTCCAGAAAAGGATGCCATGGCTTTAGAAGCTTCTGATAGGCTAATTTACATCATTTGAGTCCATTGGAGGTGTACCTGTGGATGTATTTCATGGCCTACCTTCAAACTCAGTGCCTCTTTGCTTGACATCATGGGAAAATCAAAAGAAATCAGCCAAGACCTCAGAAAAAAAATTGTGGGCCTCCACAAGCCTGGTTGATCCTTGGGAGCAATTTCTAAACGCCTGAAGGTACCACGTTCATCTGTACAAACAATAGTACGCAAGTATAAACTCCATGGGACAACGCAGTCGTCATACCGCTCAGGAAGGAGACCCATTCCGTCTCCTAGAGATCAATGTACTTTGGTGCAAAAAGTGCAAATCAATCCCAGAACAACAGCAAAGGACCTTGTGAAGATGCTGGAGGAAACAGGTACAAAAGTATCTATATCCACAGTAGAACGAGTCCTATATCGACATAATCTGAAAGGCAGCTCAGCAAGGAAGAAGCCACTGCTCCAAAACCACCATAAAAAAGCCAGGCTACGGTTTGAAACTGCACATGGGGACAAAGATCGTACTTTTTGGAGAATTGTCCTCTGGTCTGGTGAAACAAAAATAGAACTGTTTGGCCATAATGACCATTGTTATGTTTGGATGAAAAAGGGGGAGGCTTGCAAGCCGAAGAACAGCATCCCAACCGTGAAGCACGGGGGTGGCAGCATCATGTTGTGGGGGTGCTTTGCTGCAGGAGGGACTGGTGCACTTCACAAAATAGACGGCATCATGAGGCAGGATAATTATTTGGATATATTGAAGCAACATCTCAAGACATCAGTCAGGAAGTTAAAGCTTGGTCACAAATGGGTCTTCCAAATGGACAATGACCCCAAGCATACTTCCAAAGTTGTGGCAAAATGGCTTAAGGACAACAAAGTCAAGGTATTGGAGTGGCCATCACAAAGCCCTGACCTCAATCCTATAGAAAATTTGTGGACAGAACTGAAATAGCATGTGTGAGCAAGGAGGCCTACAAACCTGACTCCGTTACACCCAACTTATTATGGAAAGCTTGTGGAAGGCTAGCCGACACGTTTGACCCGAGTTAAACAATTTAAAGGCAATGCTACCAAATACTAATTGAGTGTATGTAAACTTTTGACCCACTGGGAATGTGATGAAAGAAATAAAAGCTGAAATAAATCATTCTCTCTACTATTATTCTGACATTTCACATTCTTAAAATAAAGTGGTGATCCTATCTGACCTTAAAAAGGGAATACGAGGATTACATGTCAGGAATTGTGAAACTGATTTTTTAAACGTATTTGGCTAAGGTGAATGTAAACTTCCGACTTCAACTCTATGTAGGTGGCTGACCTTGACACTTGGCTTGTAGGTGCTGGAACTGCTCACAGGACAGGACCCAGAGCCTGTTTCTGAAGGCAGATGCTCTTTCTGGAGGCTGAGCCTGGAGGCAGAGGCTGAGGCTGTTTCTTAAGGCAGAGGAAGAGCCAGGAGATTATGTGATGTTGCATTATCATATTATGTATTTTATCTGTCGTTTTTGTTTCCTGTTTGGACCCCAGGAAGAGTAGTGGAGATAAAATAAATAAATAATAAATAAATACTACTAGTGTTGCTGATCCTCAATACAACATAAAATACTTAAATGTGTCCATTTTAATTGAAATGCTGTAGAATTCCTATGGAGGACTGCTTCTTCTGGTTAGTGCCAGTATGGCCGACCTGTGGCTTCAAAGCCTCTCATTGGCCAATACATAACATCATCAACCCAGGGTTTCTATACATCTCTGACTACAGTTGGTACTGTCACGTAGTCAGTACAGTGCTGCCCCTGTGTTCATTTAGCACGACTACTTTTTTTTTGGGGGGGGGGTAAATTTAAACGACTAAAACGAGATATAAAGTATGGAAAAAAAGATAATGGAGATCCTTTGGAAAACTGGGTCAGTGTGGAAGTTGTGCATCCGATACTGTAGTATCTTCTACACCTGCATTGCTTGCTGTTTGGGGTTTTAGGCTGGGTTTCTGTACAGCACTTTGAGATATCAGCTGATGTACGAAGGGCTATATAAATACATTTGATTTGTGTAGGTTGGACAGTTGGCTGATACTGCTGTGTTTTCTCTCTGACTTAGACGCAGTTTTTATTTTTTTTTGTGTGGTTTTTTTGACTGTTCTGTGTCAAGGTTACCACACACTAAACCCTGAGCTATGCTCTCAGTATGCTCTGTGTGTGGACTTCCCACACACTAAACCCTGAGCTGTGCTCTCAGTATGCTCTGTGTGTGGACTTCCCACACACTAAACCCTGAGCTGTGCTCTCAGTATGCTCTGTGTGTGGACTTCCCACACACTAAACCCTGAGCTATGCTCTCAGTATGCTCTGTGTGTGGACTTCCCACACACTAAACCCTGAGCTGTGCTCTCAGTATGCTCTGTGTGTGGACTTCCCACACACTAAACCCTGAGCTGTGCTCTCAGTATGCTCTGTGTGTGGACTTCCCACACACTAAACCCTGAGCTGTGCTCTCAGTACGCTCTGTGTGTGGACTTCCCACACACTAAACCCTGAGCTATGCTCTCAGTATGCTCTGTGTGTGGACTTCCCACACACTAAACCCTGAGCTGTGCTCTCAGTATGCTCTGTGTGTGGACTAGAGTGGCAGCCATCCGTTTGATGAGTCGAAATGCAGACCGAAGGTTTGTTTGTTCTCAGAAGTCCCCTCCCTCTCCTTCGCAGATTCTGCATATTAGATTAAATGAAATATGTTGACGGGAATATGGGAACATCCTAACCAGTCCCAAATGGGACCCTATGTCCTACACAGTGCACTACTTCTGACCAGAACCATATGGGCCCTAGTGCACTATGTAGGGAATAGGGTGCCATTTTGGAACATCCTAGACTGATAATGACCCGTCAGTTCTGATAAGCATGTGTAAGTATGCTTGTTTTTCTTCTTGTGAGTCATTGATTCCTTAGGAAAGTATGCTGTTGTTTCCATTCAGTTCTGTAGATGGGTCTGAACTTGCAGAGTTAACCTGTTCAGGAGGAAGATGTAGGCTAGATGACGTGTCAAACCCAAGACTGGCCCGTGAGCCCGTTCAGATTGGCCCGTGAGCCCGTTCAGTAACTCAAGCAACATTGAAATGATTAATAATTAAATCTAACCTGTGTAGAAATGATAATGACTCTACATCTATAGTCTGTTCACCCTGTCCAGTCATCTATAGTCTGTCCAGTCATCTATAGTCTGTCCAGTCATCTATAGTCTGTCCAGTCATCTATAGTCTGTCCACCCTGTCCAGTCATCTATAGTCTGTCCAGTCATCTATAGTCTGTCCACCCTGTCCAGTCATCTATAGTCTGTCCAGTCATCTATAGTCTGTCCAGTCATCTATAGTCTGTCCACCCTGTCCAGTCATCTATAGTCTGTCCAGTCATCTATAGTCTGTCCAGTCATCTATAGTCTGTCCACCCTGTCCAGTCATCTATAGTCTGTCCAGTCATCTATAGTCTGTCCAGTCATCTATAGTCTGTCCAGTCATCTATAGTCTGTCCAGTCATCTATAGTCTGTCCACCCTGTCCAGTCATCTATAGTCTGTCCACCCTGTCCAGTCATCTATAGTCTGTCCAGTCATCTATAGTCTGTCCAGTCATCTATAGTCTGTTCACCCTGTCCAGTCATCTATAGTCTGTTCACCTTCACCTTTGAATAGTAGGTTATACTGACAAATGGCTAGTTGACTTCATAATTTATTAGTCAAAGTAAATTTGGTATCAGTTAGGATATCTTGAAATCTAAAGTTGATAACAGTTTTTGATAAAGGCCATGCAACTTTGAGTTTTGAGAAGATTTGAAAATAGGACACTGCCTCTTTTTTTTTTTAAAGACAAATGTGCCAAAAGAGAGATGGACACTGCTACAGTAGGCTACAGTAGGCTACAGTAGGCTACAGTAGGCTACAGTAGGTTACAGTAGGCTACAGTAGGCTACAGTAGGCTACAGTAGGTTACAGTAGGCTACAGTAGGCTACAGTAGGCTACAGTAGGCTAGCTACGCTGAATCAACTGTAGCCGCCATATCGGTAGTATGTTCATTATTAAAGGTCTACTTTTGTAAATCACTTTGCCTTAAATAAATAAGCTCAGCGAGTAGAGTTGTGTTGCTCTGGACAGCTCGCGTGTGTTTTTACCTGCCCCCAGCGGCCATTGTTGATGTCTTACCCTGCACACGAAAGAAAATACATGGGCTGTGGATATCGACTCATCGTTACCACATTATATGGGACATTAGATTCATGCTCTCTGCCTTGGTGTAGAAATTCGACTGCAACACACACAGCAGACTGTCAAACCCAGCAGTGTTCTCCTGTCATCGCTCACTTTGTGCCTGACAGGTCGCCTGTCCTATCGATAGATGGCTAGAAGATGCATATCGTTCATTGTAGCGGGAAAGGGGCTCGGAAGACCTTTATTCTGACTAGCACATTTTAATAGCAGCCTAATTGATTTAAGTGGGAAAAGTACCCGGCTGAAAATGGACTAAACGGCTGTATAGCAGACAGCCGGCGCTAGCGGAAAACACTGACTGTACAGTGTTACAGTGCTACGGCTGTATAGCAGACAGCCGGCGCTAGCGGAAAACACTGACTGTACAGTGTTACAGTGCTACAGTGCTACGGCTGTATAGCAGACAGCCGGCGCTAGCGGAAAACACTGACTGTACAGTGTTACAGTGCTACGGCTGTATAGTAGACAGCCGGCGCTAGCGGAAAACACTGACTGTACAGTGTTACAGTGCTACAGTGCTACGGCTGTATAGCAGACAGCCGGCGCTAGCGGAAAACACTGACTGTACAGTGTTACAGTGCTACGGCTGTATAGCAGACAGCCGGCGCTAGCGGAAAACACTGACTGTACAGTGTTACAGTGCTACAGTGCTACGGCTGTATAGCAGACAGCCGGCGCTAGCGGAAAACACTGACTGTACAGTGTTACAGTGCTACAGTGCTACGGCTGTATAGCAGACAGCCGGGCGCTAGCGGAAAACACTGACTGTACAGTGTTACAGTGCTACAGTGCTACGGCTGTATAGCAGACAGCCGGCGCTAGCGGAAAACACTGACTGTACAGTGTTACAGTGCTACAGTGCTACGGCTGTATAGCAGACAGCCGGCGCTAGCGGAAAACACTGACTGTACAGTGTTACAGTGCTACAGTGCTACGGCTGTATAGCAGACAGCCGGCGCTAGCGGAAAACACTGACTGTACAGTGTTACAGTGCTACAGTGCTACGGCTGTATAGCAGACAGCCGGCGCTAGCGGAAAACACTGACTGTTGGGAAATAATAAGTTAAAACAATACAGTGTTACAGTGTTACAGTGCTACAGTGTTACAGTGCTACAGTGTTACAGTGTTACAGTGTTAGTGCTACAGTGTTACAGTGATACAGTGTTACAGTGCTACAGTGCTACAGTGTTACAGTGCTACAGTGTTACAGTGCTACAGTGTTACAGTGTTAGTGTTACAGTGTTACAGTGTTACAGTGTTAGTGTTACAGTGTTAGTGTTACAGTGTTACAGTGTTGCAGTGTTACAGTGTTAGTGTTAGTGTTACAGTGCTACAGTGTTACAGTGCTACAGTGTTACAGTGCTACAGTGTTACAGTGTTACAGTGTTACAGTGTTGCAGTGTTACAGTGTTAGTGTTACAGTGCTGCAGTGTTACAGTGTTACAGTGTTACAGTGCTACAGTGTTACAGTGTTACAGTGTTACAGTGATACAGTGCTACAGTGATACAGTGCTACAGTGTTGCAGTGTTAGTTTTCCAGTGTTCCAGTGTTAGTGTTACAGTGCTACAGTGTTACAGTGTTAGTGTTACAGTGTTGCAGTGTTACAGTGTTAGTGTTACAGTGTTAGTGTTACAGTGTTGCAGTGTTCCAGTGTTACAGTGCTACAGTGTTACAGTGTTAGTGTTACAGTGCTGCAGTGTTGCAGTGTTGCAGTGTTACAGTGATACAGTGTTGCAGTGTTAGTGTTCCAGTGTTCCAGTGTTAGTGTTAGAGTTAGTGTTGCAGTGTTACAGTGCTACAGTGCTACAGTGTTACAGTGATACAGTGCTACAGTGCTGCAGTGTTAGTGTTCCAGTGTTAGTGTTACAGTGTTACAGTGTTAGTGTCACAGTGTTACAGTGCAGTGTTGCAGTGCTACAGTGTTACAGTGTTAGTGTTGCAGTGCTGCAGTGTTAGTGTTCCAGTGTTCCAGTGTTAGTGTTACAGTGTTCCAGTGTTCCAGTGCTACAGTGTTAGTGCTACAGTGTTAGTGTTGCAGTGTTACAGTGTTGCAGTGCTACAGTGCTGCAGTGCTACAGCTTGTTCCAAGCTGTTTAAAGGCACAGTCAACTTAGTGTATGTAAACTTCTGACCCACTGGAATTGTGATACAGTGAAATATAAGTTAAATAATCTGTCTGCAAACAATTGTTGGAAAAATGACTTGTGTCATGCACAAAGTAGATGTCCTAACCGCCTTCCCAAAACTATAGTTTGTTAACAATAAATCTGTAGAGTGGTTGAAAAACGAGTTAATGACTCCAACCAAATTGAAAATTATGCAACACTCATTACCGTACATTCTAATCTCAGAAACCTGCTCGTCATTACCGTAATGCACCAAAATATTTAGGAGATATAATATCAGTCATTTTGGCTTAAGAAGACATTCTTATTTACAATGACAGCCTAGGAACAGTGGGTTAACTAGGCTACATGCTCTAACCACTAGGCTACCTGTCTCTAACCACTAGGCTACCTGCTCTAACCACTAGGCTACCTGCTCTAACCACTAGGCTACCTGCTCTAACCACTAGGCCACGTGTATGGCGTTGTGTGGGCTAGCGGGTTGCTGATGTCAACGTTGGGAACAGAGTGCCCCATGGTGGTGGGGGGGTTATGGTATGGTGGTGGGGGGTTATGGTATGGTGGTGGGGGGTTATGGTATGGTGTTTGCTGATGTCAACGTTGTGAACAGAGGGCCCCATGGTGGGGGCGTTATGGTATGGTGGTGGGGGTTATGGTATGGTGGTGGGGGGTTATGGTATGGTGGTGGGGGGTTATGGTATGGTGGTGGGGGTTATGGTATGGTGGTGGGGGGTCATGGTATGGTGGTGGGGGGTCATGGTATGGTGGTGGGGGGTTATGGTATGGTGGTGGGGGGGTCATGGTATGGTGGTGGGGGGGTTATGGTATGGTGTTTGCTGATGTCAACGTTGGGAACAGAGTGCCCCATGGTGACGGTGGGGTTATGGTATGGGCAGGCGTAAGCTACGGACAACGAACACAAATACATTTCATCGATGGCAATTTGAATGCACGGAGATAGTGCCATTCATCCTCCACCATCACCTCATGGTTCACCATGATAATGCACGGCCCCATGTCGCAAGGACACAATTCCTGGAAGCTGAACATGTCCCAGTTCTTCCATGGCCTGCATACTCACCAGACATGTCACACGATTTCATATGCTTGGATCCCAGAAAAACACAGAATTTCTTGTGTCCCCTGGATAAAAAGTTGAACAACCCCTGGGGGTGGCGTAGGGGATAGTTGTGGTAATGCCCCCAGCAGTGGTTTGGCTTGGAAGCTATTCTCAGACTAGGTTAAGAGGTGTTTCGCAAACTAGGCTACGAGGCGTTTCTCAGTCTAGGCTAAAAGGCGTTTCTCAGACTAGGCTAATGGGCTAAGAGGCGTTTCTCAGACTAGGCTAATGGGCTAAGAGGCGTTTCTCAGACTAGGCTAATGGGCTAAGAGGCGTTTCTCAGACTAGGCTAATGGGCTAAGAGGCGTTTCTCAGACTAGGCTAATGGGCTAAGAGGCGTTTCTCTCAGACTAGGCTAATGGGCTAAGAGGCGTTTCTAATGGGCTAGACAAGGCTAATGGGCTAAGAGGCGTTTCTCAGACTAGGCTAATGGGCTAAGAGGCGTTTCTCAGACTAGGCTAATGGGCTAAGAGGCGTTTCTCAGACTAGGCTAATGGGCTAAGAGGCGTTTCTCAGACTAGGCTAATGGGCTAAGAGGCGTTTCTCAGACTAGGCTAATGGGCTAAGAGGCGTTTCTCAGACTAGGCTAATGGGCTAAGAGGCGTTTCTCTGACTAGGCTAATGGGCTAAGAGGTTTCGACTTTAATGGGCTCGTGACTAGGCTAATGGGCTAAGAGGCGTTTCTCTGGGCTACTAGGCTAATGGGCTAAGAGGCGTTTCTCTGACTAGGCTAATGGGCTAAGAGGCGTTTCTCAGACTAGGCTAATGGGCTAAGAGGCGTTTCTCAGACTAGGCTAATGGGCTAAGAGGCGTTTCTCAGACTAGGCTAATGGGCTAAGAGGCGTTTCTCAGACTAGGCTAATGGGCTAAGAGGCGTTTCTCAGACTAGGCTAATGGGCTAAGAGGCGTTTCTCAGACTAGGCTAATGGGCTAAGAGGCGTTTCTCAGACTAGGCTAATGGGCTAAGAGGCGTTTCTCAGACTAGGTTAATGGGCTAAGAGGCGTTTCTCAGACTAGGTTAATGGGCTAAGGGCTGAGGCGTTTCTCTGACTAGGTTAATGGGCTAAGGCTAGGCGTTTCTCAGACTAGGTTAATGGGCTAAGAGGCGTTTCTCAGACTAGGTTAATGGGCTAAGAGGCGTTTCTCAGACTAGGCTACTGGGCTAAGAGGCGTTTCTCAGACTAGGCTACTGGGCTAAGAGGCGTTTCTCAGACTAGGCTAATGGGCTAAGAGGCCTTTCTCAGACTAGGCTACTGGGCTAAGAGGCGTTTCTCAGACTAGGCTAATGGGCTAAGAGGCGTTTCTCAGACTAGGCTACTGGGCTAAGAGGCGTTTCTCAGACTAGGCTACTGGGCTAAGAGGCGTTTCTCAGACTAGGCTAATGGGCTAAGAGGCGTTTCTCAGACTAGGCTACTGGGCTAAGAGGCGTTTCTCAGACTAGGCTACTGGGCTAAGAGGCGTTTCTCAGACTAGGCTAATGGGCTAAGAGGCGTTTCTCAGACTAGGCTAATGGGCTAAGAGGCGTTTCTCAGACTAGGCTACTGGGCTAAGAGGCGTTTCTCAGACTAGGCTACTGGGCTAAGAGGCGTTTCTCAGACTAGGCTAATGGGCTAAGAGGCGTTTCTCAGACTAGGCTAATGGGCTAAGAGGCGTTTCTCAGACTAGGCTAATGGGCTAAGAGGCGTTTCTCAGACTAGGCTAATGGGCTAAGAGGCGTTTCTCAGACTAGGCTAATGGGCTAAGAGGCGTTTCTCAGACTAGGCTAATGGGCTAAGAGGCGTTTCTCAGACTAGGCTAATGGGCTAAGATGCGTTTCTCAGACTAGGCTAATGGGCTAAGATGCGTTTCTCAGACTAGGCTAATGGGCTAAGAGGCGTTTCTCAGACTAGGCTAATGGGCTAAGAGGCGTTTCTCAGACTAGGCTAATGGGTTAAAAGGCCTTTCTCAGACTAGGCTAATGGGCTAAAAGGCCTTTCTCTGACTAGGCTAATGGGCTAAGAGGCGTTTCTCAGACTAGGCTAATGGGCTAAGAGGCGTTTCTCAGACTAGGCTAATGGGCTAAGAGGCGTTTCTCAGACTAGGCTAATGGGCTAAGAGGCGTTTCTCAGACTAGGCTAATGGGCTAAGAGGCGTTTCTAAGACTAGGCTAATGGGCTAAGAGGCGTTTCTCAGACTAGGCTAATGGGCTAAGAGGCGTTTCTCAGACTAGGCTAATGGGCTAAGAGGCGTTTCTCAGACTAGGCTAATGGGCTAAGGGGCGTTTCTCAGACTAGGCTAATGGGCTAAGAGGCGTTTCTCAGACTAGGCAGTGGTCTAAGAGGCGTTTCTCAGACTAGGCTAATGGGCTAAGAGGCTAACAAGCAATCTGATGTGTGTACTGCAAAAAAACTTATCTTTTTTCTCTGCCTCTTTGCCCTTCGACCTACTAACACCAACATTACCCCCCCCCCACACACACACACACATTACCAGCGCTGTTCTGCTCATCTGTCCCAACACTAACCCATTAATACCCCTCATGGAATGCTGTGACATCACGCTGACAGAGAAAGAGAGAGTGGCCCGGGAGTTGAGAGAGCAAGGAACGGAGAGGGAGGGAGAGAGGTGAAAGGTCAAGGAATGGCGAGAGGGACAGAGGACAGAGGGAGGCTGCTAGAGAACAATAGATTAATAGAGGGTATAGACGACACCACAGTCTCAACCCGGAGACGAGACATCAGTCTCAACCAGGAGAGGAGACGAGACATCACAGTCGCAACCAGGAGAGGAGACGAGACACCACAGTCTCAAACCGGAGAGGAGATGAGACACCACAGTCTCAACCAGGAGAGGAGATGAGACACCACAGTCTCAAACCGGAGAGGAGATGAGACACCACAGTCTCAACCAGGAGAGGAGATGAGACACCACAGTCTCAACCAGGAGAGGAGATGAGACACCACAGTCTCAACCAGGAGAGGAGATGAGACACCACAGTCTCAACCAGGAGAGGAGACGAGACACCACAGTCTCAACCAGGAGAGGAGACGAGACACCACAGTCTCAACCAGGAGAGGAGACGAGACACCACAGTCTCAACCAGGAGAGGAGACGAGACACCACAGTCTCAACCAGGAGAGGAGACGAGACACCACAGTCTCAACCAGGAGAGGAGACGAGACACCACAGTCTCAACCAGGAGAGGAGACGAGACACCACAGTCTCAACCAGGAGAGGAGACGAGACACCACAGTCTCAACCAGGAGAGGAGACGAGACACCACAGTCTCAACCAGGAGAGGAGACGAGACACCACAGTCTCAACCAGGAGAGGAGACGAGACACCACAGTCTCAACCAGGAGAGGAGACGAGACACCACAGTCTCAACCAGGAGAGGAGACGAGACACCACAGTCTCAACCAGGAGAGGAGACGAGACACCACAGTCTCAACCAGGAGAGGAGACGAGACACCACAGTCTCAACCAGGAGAGGAGACGAGACCTCACAGTCTCAACCAGGAGAGGAGACGAGACACCACAGTCTCAACCAGGAGAGGAGACGAGACACCACAGTCTCAACCCGGAGAGGAGACGAGACACCACAGTCTCAACCCGGAGAGGAGACGAGACACCACAGTCTCAACCCGGAGAGGAGACGAGACACCACAGTCTCAACCCGGAGAGGAGACGAGACACCACAGTCTCAACCCGGAGAGGAGACGAGACACCACAGTCTCAACCCGGAGAGGAGACGAGACACCACAGTCTCAACCCGGAGAGGAGACGAGACACCACAGTCTCAACCCGGAGAGGAGACGAGACACCACAGTCTCAACCCGGAGAGGAGAGGAGACACCACAGTCTCAACCCGGAGAGGAGACGAGACACCACAGTCTCAACCCGGAGAGGAGACGAGACTGGGTCCCAAATGGCACCCTATTCTCTATATAGCTAGTTTTGACCAGAGCCCTATGGGTAACGTAGTGCACTAGTTTAGAGCAGAGCCCTATGGGTAACGTAGTGCACTACTTTAGTGCAGAGCCCTATGGGTAACGTAGTGCACTAGTTTTGACCAGGGGCCTATGGGTAACGTAGTGCACTAGTTTTGACCAGGGGCCTATGGGTAACGTAGTGCACTACTTTAGACCAGAGCCCTATGGGTAACGTAGTGCACTAGTTTTGACCAGGGGCCTATGGGTAACGTAGTGCACTACTTTAGACCAGAGCCCTATGGGTAATGTAGTGCACTAGTTTTGACCAGAGCCCTATGGGTAACGTAGTGCACTAGTTTTGACCAGAGCCCTATGGGTAACGTAGTGCACTACCTTAGAGCAGAGCCCTATGGGTAACGTAGTGCACTAGTTTTGACCAGGGGCCTATGGGTAACGTAGTGCACTACTTTAGACCAGAGCCCTATGGGTAACGTAGTGCACTAGTTCAGACCAGAGCCCTATGGGTAACGTAGTGCACTACTTTAGAGCAGAGCCCTATGGGTAACGTAGTGCACTACTTTAGACCAGAGCCCTATGGGTAACGTAGTGCACTAGTTTTGACCAGGGGCCTATGGGTAACGTAGTGCACTACTTTAGACCAGAGCCCTATGGGTAACGTAGTGCACTAGTTTTGACCAGAGCCCTATGGGTAACGTAGTGCACTAGTTTTGACCAGAGCCCTATGGGTAACGTAGTGCACTACCTTAGAGCAGAGCCCTATGGGTAACGTAGTGCACTAGTTTTGACCAGGGGCCTATGGGTAACGTAGTGCACTACTTTAGACCAGAGCCCTATGGGTAACGTAGTGCACTAGTTCAGACCAGAGCCCTATGGGTAACGTAGTGCACTACTTTAGAGCAGAGCCCTATGGGTAACGTAGTGCACTACTTTAGAGCAGAGCCCTATGGGTAACGTAGTGCACTAGTTCAGACCAGTTCAGCTACTCTCTCTCGTCTTTTTGACCCCTTCCCCCAACGTTAATACAAAGGCTTTTGTTTTGAGACGACCCGATCTGACTGTTCAGATGAGAAGCGTGACGTAGATATCATAACCATGCTATTAATATAGTAATAACATCTGACTTTAATAACAGGACACAGTAACATTTTAGTTCATCGTGTTCTGTACCAGATTAGATTATTCATGTTTTTAGTTTAGTATTCATTATGTTACAACAGTTGTGTCCTCTGTTAAGAGTAGTTGAAAACAATATCTGGCATTAATGGATACATGTCGGGCTGTTGAGATGACCGTATTACCGCCACTTCTGCAGTCATGAGTCATGACCACATTAAGATTTACGGTAATCTCATTTTATGCACCCTGGACATGTGTTGGTAGTACCCTGGTAGTATCCAACTAGCAAACGTCCCTCCATCAGGTCCTAATGGCCTGGTACTCAGGGCTCTATTGTCCCTCCATCAGGTCTTAATGGCCTGGTACTCAGGGCTCTATTGTCCCTCCATCAGGTCCTAATGGCCTGGTACTCAGGGCTCTATTGTCCCTCCATCAGGTCTTAATGGCCTGGTACTCAGGGTTCTATTGTCCCTCCATCAGGTCCTAATGGCCTGGTACTCAGGGCTCTATTGTCCCTCCATCAGGTCCTAATGGCCTGGTACTCAGGGCTCTATTGTCCCTCCATCAGGTCCTAATGGCCTGGTACTCAGGGCTCTATTGTCCCTCCATCAGGTCCTAATGGCCTGGTACTCAGGGCTCTATTGTCCCTCCATCAGGTCCTAATGGCCTGGTACTCAGGACTCTATTGTCCCTCAATTGTAAAAATAAAATAAATAAAATGGGGGTGAAGTCATTGTTACTGATTTGGTAACAGAATGACACATTTGAATCACTTAAACCAAGTAGATATCAGTAAACTTCTGAAATGTCTTTATCCTCCTCATGAGGGAGAGACATTTTGAAAATATCTTACAGGTGTGGGTTTTTGGTAACGAAATGACAAGACAATGTTTCTTAAACTTACAGAATAAAAGTTATTACTGCCAAACTAAATGTTGATGTTGATGTTAGTTGGAGGCGTCTTCAACATGATTCTGTTCTGTATTTCTGGTCCCTTTTCAGACTGTTTCTGAGATGTTTTCAGACTGTTTCTGAGATGTTTTCAGACTGTTTCTGAGATGTTTTCAGACTGTTTCTGAGATGTTTTCAGACGGTTTCTGAGAGATGTTTTCAGACGGTTTCTGAGAGGAGATGTTTTCAGACTGTTTCTGAGAGGAGATGTTTTCAGACTGTTTCTGAGAGGAGATGTTTTCAGACTGTTTCTGAGAGGAGATGTTTTCAGACTGTTTCTGAGAGGAGATGTTTTCAGACTGTTTCTGAGAGGAGATGTTTTCAGACTGTTTCTGAGAGGAGATGTTTTCAGACTGTTTCTGAGAGGAGATGTTTTCAGACTGTTTCTGAGAGATGTTTTCACTGTTTCTGAGAGGAGATGTTTTCAGACTGTTTCTGAGAGGAGATGTTTTCAGACTGTTTCTGAGAGGAGATGTTTTCAGACTGTTTCTGAGAGGAGATGTTTTCAGACTGTTTCTGAGAGGAGATGTTTTCAGACTGTTTCTGAGAGGAGATGTTTTCAGACTGTTTCTGAGAGGAGATGTTTTCAGACTGTTTCTGAGAGGAGATGTTTTCAGACGGTTTCTGAGAGGAGATGTTTTCAGACGGTTTCTGAGAGGAGATGTTTTCAGACGGTTTCTGAGAGGAGATGTTTTCAGACGGTTTCTGAGAGGAGATGTTTTCAGACGGTTTCTGAGAGGAGATGTTTTCAAACTGTTTCTGAGAGGAGATGTTTTCAAACTGTTTCTGAGAGATGTTTTCAGACTGTTTCTGAGAGGAGATGTTTTCAGACTGTTTCTGAGAGGAGATGTTTTCAGACTGTTTCTGAGAGGAGATGTTTTCAGACTGTTTCTGAGAGGAGATGTTTTCAGACTGTTTCTGAGATGTTTTCAGACTGTTTCTGAGATGTTTTCAGACTGTTTCTGAGATGTTTTCAGACTGTTTCTGAGAGGAGATGTTTTCAAACTGTTTCTGAGAGGAGATGTTTTCAGACTGTTTCTGAGAGGAGATGTTTTCAGACTGTTTCTGAGAGGAGATGTTTTCAGACTGTTTCTGAGAGGAGATGTTTTCAGACTGTTTCTGAGAGGAGATGTTTTCAGACTGTTTCTGAGATGTTTTCAGACTGTTTCTGAGATGTTTTCAGACTGTTTCTGAGATGTTTTCAGACGGTTTCTGAGAGGAGATGTTTTCAAACTGTTTCTGAGAGGAGATGTTTTCAAACTGTTTCTGAGAGGAGATGTTTTCAGACTGTTTCTGAGAGGAGATGTTTTCAGACTGTTTCTGAGAGGAGATGTTTTCAGACTGTTTCTGAGAGGAGATGTTTTCAGACTGTTTCTGAGAGGAGATGTTTTCAGACTGTTTCTGAGAGGAGATGTTTTCAGACTGTTTCTGAGAGGAGATGTTTTCAGACTGGTTTCTGAGAGGAGATGTTTTCAGACTTTTCTGAGAGGAGATGTTTTCAGACGGTTTCTGAGAGGAGATGTTTCAGACGGTTTCTGAGAGGAGATGTTTTCAGACTGTTTCTGAGAGGAGATGTTTTCAGACGGTTTCTGAGACTGTTTCTGAGAGGAGATGTTTTCAAACTGTTTCTGAGAGATGTTTTCAGACTGTTTCTGAGAGGAGATGTTTTCAGACTGTTTCTGAGAGGAGATGTTTTCAGACTGTTTCTGAGAGGAGATGTTTTCAGACTGTTTCTGAGATGTTTTCAGACTGTTTCTGAGATGTTTTCAGACTGTTTCTGAGATGTTTTCAGACGGTTTCTGAGAGGAGATGTTTTCAAACTGTTTCTGAGAGGAGATGTTTTCAGACTGTTTCTGAGAGGAGATGTTTTCAGACTGTTTCTGAGAGGAGATGTTTTCAGACTGTTTCTGAGAGGAGATGTTTTCAGACTGTTTCTGAGAGGAGATGTTTTCAGACTGTTTCTGAGATGTTTTCAGACTGTTTCTGAGATGTTTTCAGACTGTTTCTGAGATGTTTTCAGACTGTTTCTGAGATGTTTTCAGACGGTTTCTGAGAGGAGATGTTTTCAAACTGTTTCTGAGAGGAGATGTTTTCAAACTGTTTCTGAGAGATGTTTTCAGACTGTTTCTGAGAGGAGATGTTTTCAGACTGTTTCTGAGAGGAGATGTTTTCAGACTGTTTCTGAGAGGAGATGTTTTCAGACTGTTTCTGAGAGGAGATGTTTTCAGACTGTTTCTGAGAGGAGATGTTTTCAGACTGTTTCTGAGAGGAGATGTTTTCAGACTGTTTCTGAGAGGAGATGTTTTCAGACTGTTTCTGAGAGGAGATGTTTTCAGACTGTTTCTGAGAGGAGATGTTTTCAGACTGTTTCTGAGAGGAGATGTTTTCAGACTGTTTCTGAGAGGAGATGTTTTCAGACTGTTTCTGAGAGGAGATGTTTTCAGACATCTATTACATAGAGCCATTCACGTCTGTTTATTTACATAGAGCCAATCACGTCTGTTTATTTACATAGAGCCAATCACGTCTGTTTATTTACATAGAGCCAATCACGTCTGTTTATTTACATAGGAGCCAATCACGTCTGTTTATTTACATAGGAGCCAATCACGTCTGTTTATTTACATAGGAGCCAATCACGTCTGTTTATTTACATAGGAGCCAATCACGTCTGTTTATTTACATAGAGCCAATCACGTCTGTTTATTTACATAGAGCCAATCACGTCTGTTTATTTACATAGGAGCCAATCACGTCTGTTTATTTACATAGAGCCAATCACGTCTGTTTATTTACATAGGAGCCAATCACGTCTGTTTATTTACATAGGAGCCAATCACGTCTGTTTATTTACATAGGAGCCAATCACGTCTGTTTATTTACATAGGAGCACAACGGGTAAAATGGGAGCTTCTTGAGGTCAGTTATTCCTGCGGCGCAACTTTAGTGAGGTGGCCAAGTATGAAAATCACTCATGTTTGACAGTTATATATCTTAACTATTAAGTTAACTATCTAAGTTGTGGCTAATTACATTTTCTTTAGCTGTGTTTTTGCTAATGTTAGCGAAGTGGCTTTGCAAGATCTAGCTTCTTGGTAACAGCAGCAGACACAATCCCCTGTCAGATCCCTGCTGCCTAATATTTGTTTGTTTTTTGCGTGCTGCAAACTTTGTTTTGAGTTACTTTCATGTCCTAGTAATAATACAGAATTATAATGTGCTCCTTAGCATTTACCTAGCATTTACTATGGGAATTCCTTAGTACTTGTTAGCATTTTGTTAGCATTCTGTTAAGTAAACGTAATAAAAAATAATTGTCCCTGGATGACACAGGCACGGTATGGAAGTCTAGATAACACCCAACCGTTTTATAACCGGTATTTCTGATACCCTCCTTAGCAGAGGCGCCCAATTATAAACAGGCACACCTGTACAGGTGTGAAATTGGACAAATATAATCACCTACCTCTGAATTGCCTAAATTCCCTGCTCTTCTCTCCTCCAGGGTGGTAGAGATGCTGCAGTGAGTTCAGAGCTGAATCTTAACTGAAGCCTCAGCATGTCTATACTGCTGATGGTGGGTGTGGCGATGTGGGGGGCCCAAGGGGGGGTCCATGGGGCCATGTGTCCCGGAGGGGTCCTTGGTAACTGCCCCACCCAGCAGAGCAACTCCTCCGGTGGGGGTGAGCCCTCCAGGGACTACTGCTACACCGCCCGTATCCGATCCACCGTGCTCCAGGGCCTGCCCTTCGGAGGGGTGCCCACCGTCCTCGCACTCGACTTCATGTGCTTCCTGGTGAGTCAAAACGCAAGAGTTCAAAGGTCAAACAGAGATGAGTATACAGTATAATACAACTTTATTTTTCACGTGATACATCAGATAGGTTTCTTCAGCCCCCCCCACACACACACACACACACACACACACACATACCACACACACACATACCACACACACACATACCACACACACACATACCACACACACACACACCACACACACACACACCACACACACATACCACACACACACATACCACACACACACACACCACACACACACACCACATACCACACACACCACACACACATACCACACATACCACACACACACACATACCACACACACATACCACACACGCATACCACACACGCATACCACACACACATACCACACACACAAACCACACACACATACCACACACACATACCACACACACAAACCACACACACAAACCACACACATACCACACACAAACCACACACACAAACCACACACACAAACCACACACACATACCACACACACATACCACACACACAAACCACACACGCATACCACACACGCATACCACACACACATACCACACACGCATACCACACACGCATACCACACACACAAACCACACACACATACCACACACACATACCACACACACATACCACACACACAAACCACACACACAAACCACACACACATACCACACACACATACCACACACACAAACCACACACACATACCACACACACATACCACACACACAAACCACACACACAAACCACACACAAACCACACACACATACCACACACACATACCACACACACAAACCACACACGCATACCACACACACATACCACACACACGCAAACCACACACACACACACCGAGAGTCAGGGTTGTACAGCTGATGTTGTGACATGTCTAGATGTGTTCCTTCATATAGACGGAGCTGTGATTGGTTAGATCTGACGGTTTCCTTCATATAGACGGAGCTGTGATTGGTTAGATCTGATGGTTTCCTTCATATAGACTCTGTACATTGGGAAGGCAGCCAGCCTAATGTATGGTGAGGCTCCTACCCCCCCCCTCTCTGTACATTGGGAAGGCAGCCAGCCTAATGTATGGTGAGGCTCCTACCCCCCCCCCCCTCTCTCTGTACATTGGGAGGCAGCCAGCCTAATGTATGGTGAGGCTCCTACCCCCCCCCCTCTCTGTACATTGGGAAGGCAGCCAGCCTAATGTATGGTGAGGCTCCTACCCCCCCCCTCTCTGTACATTGGGAAGGCAGCCAGCCTAATGTATGGTGAGGCTCCTACCCCCTCTCTCTGTACATTGGGAAGGCAGCCAGCCTAATGTATGGTGAGGCTCCTACCCCCTCTCTCTGTACATTGGGAAGGCAGCCAGCCTAATGTATGGTGAGGCTCCTACCCCCCTCTCTCTGTACATTGGGAAGGCAGCCAGCCTAATGTATGGTGAGGCTCCTACCCCCCCTCTCTCTGTACATTGGGAAGGCAGCCAGCCTAATGTATGGTGAGGCTCCTACCCCCTCTCTCTGTACATTGGGAAGGCAGCCAGCCTAATGTATGGTGAGGCTCCTACCCCCCTCTCTCTGTACATTGGGAAGGCAGCCAGCCTAATGTATGATGAGGCTCCTACCCCCCCTCTCTCTGTACATTGGGAAGGCAGCCAGCCTAATGTATGGTGAGGCTCCTACCCCCTCTCTCTGTACATTGGGAAGGCAGCCAGCCTAATGTATGGTGAGGCTCCTACCCCCTCTCTCTCTACATTGGGAAGGCAGCCAGCCTAATGTATGGTGAGGCTCCTACCCCCCTCTCTGTACATTGGGAAGGCAGCCTGCCTAATGTATGGTGAGGCTCCTACCCCCCTCTCTCTGTACATTGGGAAGGCAGCCTGCCTAATGTATGGTGAGGCTCCTACCCCCCCCTCTCTGTACATTCGGAAGGCAGCCAGCCTAATGTATGGTGAGGCTCCTACCCCCTCTCTCTGTACATTGGGAAGGCAGCCAGCCTAATGTATGGTGAGGCTCCTACCCCCCCTCTCTCTGTACATTGGGAAGGCAGCCAGCCTAATGTATGGTGAGGCTCCTACCCCCCCCCTCTCTGTACATTGGGACCTCTCCCTCCCTATTGAAGATGAAGGATGACCTTTTGACAAGTGGTCAGTTTGTGTGTTTGTTTTAACGTGTGTGTGTGTTACCTTCCTAGTTATCCTGTTTTAACGTGTGTGTGTGTGGCCTTCCTAGTTATCCTGTTTTGATGTGTGTGTGTGTGTGTGTGTTACCTTCCTAGTTATCCTGTTTTAACGTGTGTGTGTGTGTTACCTTCCTAGTTATCCTGTTTTAACGTGTGTGTGTGTGTTACCTTCCTAGTTATCCTGTTTTAACGTGTGTGTGTGTGTTACCTTCCTAGTTATCCTGTTTTAACGTGTGTGTGTGTGTGTTTCCTAGGTACTCCTGTTTGTGTTCTCCATCTTGAGGAAGGTAGCGTGGGACTACGGCCGCTTGGCGCTGGTCACTGATGCAGACAGGTAAACCACTACACTGTCCTCTTTACCATGTGATCCCTGCAGGAATTGAACCCAACACCTTGGCGCTGGTCACTGATGCAGACAGGTAACCAACTGAGTCACACCGGGGAATGTATGTGATCCCTGTTGGAATTGAACCCACAGCTTTGATGCCACACAGTACTCTTAGCGCCACCTAGGCTGAGGAGAGGAGGAGGAGTGGAGAGGGGGGGGTGTGTGAATGGGAGTGGAGTGGGGGGGGGGGGAGTGGAGAGGGGGAGAGGAGAAGGGGAGTGGAGAGGAGGAGAGTGGAGAGGGCTTCTCTTGTAAGGGCATTACCACTCGACCAGCCAGGGCATTATTACCATGTAAGTCTACGGAAGGTGGCGAGAAGCACGAGCCTCCTAAGTTTTGTATTGAAGTCAATGTACCAAGAGGAGGATGGAAGCTATCTGTCCTCCGGGCTACATCATGGTGCTGTTGAGGCTACTGTAGAGCTTCTTTCGCATGTCGGTGTGTTTTTTTTGTTGTCAGGTATTTTTTTGACGTGAATATATTTATAATAGTTTTATCTAAAAAAAAAAAAGTATAACTTTTTATTTTTCTGGAATTGATTCAGTAGGATGGTCCTCCCCCTTCTTCCTCTGAGGAGCCTCCACTGGTAGATGTAGTAGCTAAGATAACTGTGCTGTATTGAGTGGCTAGGACAGAGCCAGGGTGATGGTCCATGGATAGGCACATTGGAAAACATGCCTGCTGCATGCCTGCAATACTTGTAAGTCATCTCATATCCAGATAGTGACTCCCCTTTGACTCAACATCTACTGCATAACTGTGTTTGATGCTTTTTAAAAAAAAAAGTCAGTATGAACCAAACATAAGCAGCCATTTTAGGGATTTGTGGTCTTCATGTTATTATATAGACAATACTCAAGACTACATTATGTGTACTCTCGTCACATCTACCATACATTTGGTAGAGCGTGACGTCTGAAACCCCGGAACGGTGGGTTCAATTCCCAGGACCACCCATACGTAAAAACTGTGTGCATGTATGAGTTGAGTGGCTTTGGTTAAAGGAATTTGCTAATGGCCTGTATATTAATCTGTTTGGAAATGTTTGTAATATAGCCACTATGTTATAACCCCAGCAGAGGCCCTCTGTCGCTGTAGAGACAACTGAACTGTGATTGGCCCTGATTAACTGCATCGATCACTAGTTTCTCCACCAGGACTCTACCAAGCTGACCCCCTGCCATATTGTTTTTTCTGTTTTTGTTTTCTCTCTGAAGACGGAGTCAACGATACAGCCGTCTGGACGAACAGGAATAGTATGTAATGTTACCGCGTCACCCTGCTTCTCTTCCTCTTTCGTACCCCTCTTATCTTCTAGGAGTAACTCTCTTCTTTTCCTACCTAGGCTGGTGTGAGTTGGGTTGGCCTCTCTCTCTCGGTGTGGGTTGGCCTCTCTCTCTCTCTCTCTCTCTCTCTCTCTCTCTCTCTCTCTCTGTGGGTTGGGTTGGTCTCTCTCTCTCTCTCTCTCTCGGTGTGGGTTGGGTTGGCCTCTCTCTCTCTCTCGGTGTGGGTTGGGTTGGTCTCTCTCTCTCTCTCTGTGTGGGTTGGGTTGGTCTCTCTCTCTCTCTCTCTGTGTGGGTTGGGTTGGTCTCTCTCTCTCTGTGTGTGGGTTGGGTTGGTCTCTCTCTCTCTCTCTCTCGGTGTGGGTTGGGTTGGTCTCTCTCTCTCTGTGTGTGGGTTGGGTTGGTCTCTCTCTCTCTCGGTGTGGGTTGGGTTGGTCTCTCTCTCTCTCTGTGTGGGTTGGGTTGGTCTCTCTCTCTCTGTGTGGGTTGGGTTGGTCTCTCTCTCTCTGTGTGTGGGTTGGGTTGGTCTCTCTCTCTCTCTCGGTGTGGGTTGGGTTGGCCTCTCTCTCTCTCTCTCTGTGTGGGTTGGGTTGGTCTCTCTCTCTCTCGGTGTGGGTTGGGTTGGTCTCTCTCTCTCTCTCTCGGTGTGGGTTGGGTTGGCCTCTCTCTCTCTCTCTCGGTGTGGGTTGGGTTGGTCTCTCTCTCTCTCTCTCTCTCTCTCTGTGTGGGTTGGGTTGGTCTCTCTCTCTCTCTCTCTCTCTCTCTGTGGGTTGGGTTGGTCTCTCTCTCTCTCTCTGTGTGGGTTGGGTTGGTCTCTCTCTCTCTCTCGTTGTGGGTTGGCCTCTCTCTCTCTCGGTGTGGGTTGGGTTGGCCTCTCTCTCTCTCTCTCTCGGTGTGGGTTGGGTTGGCCTCTCTCTCTCTCTCTCTCTCGGTGTGGGTTGGGTTGGCCTCTCTCTCTCTCTCTCGGTGTGGGTTGGGTTGGTCTCTCTCTCTCTCTCTCGGTGTGGGTTGGGTTGGCCTCTCTCTCTCTCTCTCGGTGTGGGTTGGGTTGGTCTCTCTCTCTCGGTGTGGGTTGGGTTGGTCTCTCTCTCTCTCGGTGTGGGTTGGGTTGGTCTCTCTCTCTGTGTGGGTTGGGTTGGTCTCTCTCTCTCTCTCGTTGTGGGTTGGGTTGGCCTCTCTCTCTGTGTGGGTTGGGTTGGCCTCTCTCTCTGTGTGGGTTGGGTTGGTCTCTCTCTCTCTCTCTCTCTCTCGGTGTGGGTTGGGTTGGCCTCTCTCTCTCTCTCTGTGTGGGTTGGGTTGGCCTCTCTCTCTCTCTCTCTCGCTCGCTCTGTGTGTGTGTTTTCTCTTTCCTTCTCTCCCTCCAGGCTTTCTTCTTCTCCTGTTCTCTCCACCTTTTTCCTTTCATCATTCCTCTGTTTTTTAAAAGCTTTGCTGCTGAGTCTCTCTGTCTGTCTGTCTCTCTGTCTCTCTGTCTGTCTGTCTGTCTGTCTGTCTGTCTGTCTGTCTGTCTGTCTGTCTGTCTGTCTGTCTGTCTGTCTGTCTGTGTCTGTTTCAATCCTGCTGTTGGACGTCCTCTCTCTCCCTAACTAATCAGCTCTATATGCTAATCTGTTTCGTTGTTAAACTCTCTGACAAGCAGCATGCCTTTCCTGTCCTCCTGTATGAGCGCAGCCCATGAGGCGCCCAGCAGGCAGGATGTTTACAGGGTGGAGAGGTACGGTAACTAGTAACTACACACCTCACCTGACTGGTTATCCCTACCTACAGCTCCTGTATGTATCGGTCTGTGATGGTTCTGTACTACCTACTAGCCACCTCTTCCTACCAATCAGCTGTGTGTCTGGTGGTTCTGTACTACCTACTAGCCACCTCTTCCTACCAATCAGCTGTGTGTCTGTGATGGTTCTGTACTACCTACTAGCCACCTCTTCCTACCAATCAGCTGTGTGTCTGGTGGTTCTGTACTACCTACTAGCCACCTCTTCCTACCAATCAGCTGTGTGTCTGTGATGGTTCTGTACTACCTACTAGCCACCTCTTCCTAACAATCAGCTGTGTGTCTGGTGGTTCTGTACTACCTACTAGCCACCTCTTCCTACCAATCAGCTGTGTGTCTGTGATGGTTCTGTACTACCTACTAGCCACCTCTTCCTACCAATCAGCTGTGTGTCTGGTGGTTCTGTACTACCTACTAGCCACCTCTTCCTACCAATCAGCTGTGTGTCTGTGGTGGTTCTGTATTTCTGTACTAGATATGACTCTGAGGTAATCCCCCCTGGAGTCCCTCTTGGGTGAATTCATCCTTTTAATGTTGTTGTAAGCTTGGCGGCTGACATTTAGCAGAGCAGAGGTTACCCATTTCTTCCAGTACTCTAAATCATTAAAGGGGGTAGCCTGGTCTCAGATCTGTTTGTGCGGACTTGTTTAACAAGACTGTACAAACAGTTCTGCGACCAGGCTGTAATTGAGATGATTGATCCCAGTAGTAATTGAGATCCCAATATTCATTGTGATCTGAAAGGCGAAACGTTATCCTGGATTAACATCCCTCTGTCAGTGTTTCTCTCAATCCTGGTCGTCGGGTCATATTTGATTAGTTGCATCAGCTGTGTTAGTGCCAGGGGTCAGGGGTCAGAAATAAAAAGGGACATCCCTTTGGGTGCACAGGACCAGGATTGAAAATCACTGCTCTGTCTGCGTATTAATGACTACACACTGGTGTTATGTTGTGTCTGTGAATACCCTCGTCTGTGAATACCCTCGTCTGTGAATACCCTCGTCTGTGAATACCCTCGTCTGTGAATACCCTCGTCTGTGAATACCCTTGTCTCTCTAGCTAGCATCTGTCATCTTAAAGGCCCATTTCAGTCAAAAATGCGATTTTCCTGTGTTTTCTATATATTTCCACACTGATGTTGGAATAACACTGTGAAATGGTGAACATTTTGACAATGTCCTTTTTATTGTAAGAGCTGTTTGAAAAGACCGGGTGAAATTTCTGCCTGTCTTGGTGGGATGTAGTTAGGGCCTTCTATGGTGACATCACCATGCAGTCATTAAAAAATAGACCAATAAGAAAGATGATTCCAAACCACTCTGCCGAATATTTTCACTTTTCCCCACCCCGCTCTGATCACTCCCACGTCTGCTTGGGGGCTCTGACAGAGAGAGACCTTTTGTGTATCTCTAGAATCCTCAAACTGCATGGAATGGGGCTGTAGAGGTTTGTTCTGGATCCTTGTTGTCTCACTGATGGGGTGTGTGAGGGTTGGGGGGGGACGTTACGTAATTACTACCTAGATTATTTTTATGAGTGACAGAGTAAAATAATGGGTGACTTTTTCAAATCGCCAAACTCCCTCTGAAGAGTGAAACTGAGATTTTATTTTAACACAAAGTCAAACGGTTAGGCTATATCCAGATGTTCAAACCGTTTCTGTGTACGGTATTACCTGGAAGTGAATACAAGGTCAAGGATTTGAGTAACTGGTGAAAAGGAGTCGGGCGCAGGAGAGTTGAGATGCGTGGACAAGGTATTTAATACACGAAAAAACACCGGTATAGAAACAATACAACGGTGTGTGAAATATACCACGACTAAATATACCACGACTAAATATACCACGACTAAATTTCCACTACTAAATATACCACGACTAAATACACCACGACTAAATACACCACGACTAAATATACCACAACCAAATATACCACGACTAAACGGGAGTAAATATACCACGACTAAATATACCACGACTAAATACACCACGACTAAATATACCACGACTAAATACACCACGACTAAATACACCACGACTAAATACACCACTACTAAATACACCACGACTAAATACACCACGACTAAATACACCACGACTAAATACACCACGACTAAATACACCACGACTAAATACACCACGACCAAATACACCACGACCAAATACACCACGACCAAATACACCACGACCAAATACACCACGACCAAATACACCACGACCAAATACACCACGACCAAATACACCACGACTAAATACACCACGACTAAATCTACCACTACTAAATACACCACGACTAAATATACCACGACCAAATATACCACTACTAAATACACCACGACTAAATATACCACTACTAAATACACCACGACTAAATACACCACGACTAAATACACCACGACTAAATACACCACGACTAAATACACCACGACTAAATACCACGACTAAATACACCACGACTAAATACACCACGACTAAATACACCACGACTAAATACACCACGACCAAATATACAGGGAGTAAATACACCACGACTAAATATACCACGACCAAATATACCACGACCAAATATACCACGACTAAATATACAGGGACTAAATACACCACGACTAAATACACCACGACTAAATACACCACGACCAAATACACCACGACTAAATATACAGGGAGTAAATACACCACGACTAAATATACCACGACCAAATATACCACGACCAAATATACCACGACTAAATATACAGGGAGTAAATACACCACGACTAAATATACCACGACTAAATATACCACGACTAAATATACCACGACTAAATATACCACGACTAAATATACCACGACTAAATACACCACGACTAAATACACCACGACTAAATATACCACGACTAAATATACCACGACTAAATATACCACGACCAAATATACCACGACCAAATATACCACGACTAAATATACCACGACTAAACGGGACTAAATACAAAACCCGGCAACAAAATACCAGCCGTCAACATAGAACATAAATTACAAACACGCACCCCAACATGGGGAAACAGAGGGTTAAATAATGAACATGTAATTGGGGAATAGAAACCAGGTGTGTAGAAAACAAAGACAAAACAAATGAAAAATGGATCGTCGATGGCTAGAAAGCAGGTGAAGTCGAACGCTGCCCGAACAAGGAGAGGGAACCGACTTCAGGGGAAGTCGTGACAGGTGCGCTATTTAAATAATTTTAAAAAAAGTATAAAGTATGCACAAAACAATTTGGGCATCAGGGATCTTCATCCAGGAGAGGATTGATTGTCTCTAGTACCAGTCTTTTTAAGCTAACATGCCACTCCAATGAGTAGGTGTTCTGAAACGTTTGACTGGTTCTGTAAATGTAATGTATATTTTTCAAATAACTAATCCCAACACCGATGAGGAGTAGACCTACGCCCCACTAAAACCTCAACTCTGTCTCCGGTCAATTACATTCAATTCTGTCAATTCAGGAAATAAACTGAAATTCCAGAATTGTAATGTAAGTGGTGCAACCGTGTGAACACAGCCCAGGACCAGCCTCTCCAGACCATTTCAGAGCCATGTGTGGCCAGTGAACTAGGACCAGCCCAGGACCAGCCTCTCCAGACCATTTCAGAGCCATGTGTGGCCAGTGAACTAACTACTCTGTAAATAAATACACCATTGGTACTGTACTACAATGGTGATATCAAAGCCTAACTTTTTGGTGTTGTGCTATGCTAATGCTTGGCTAAAGCGATCTCCATCAGGTTTGTTTTTGGGGGAGCACTAGGCTAATGCTAAGCTAATACTAATTGTATCCTTTTAACATTGTGTGTGTGTGCGCAGTGTGGCGTCTGCCATAACGTCAGAGCTTCCCGATCGCTACGAACGCCTGACCTCTGTCTCCAGCTCAGTGGACTTTGAGCAGAGAGACAACGTAAGTACTACTTCCTGTTTTTACTGGGATCATGGGGTGTGGAGCGTCTACGCTAGAGCATCGGTTTCTAACCCTGTCGGTTCCGGATACCACCAAATCACCGTTAAAAGCTCTTGCTGAACACCATCGAAGAGTCACAAACCATTTGCATTGTGAAAAGTAATGTGATCTTTAAAAATATATATATTTTTTTATAACCTTTATTTAACCAGGCAAGTCAGTTAAGAACAAATTCTTATTTTCAATGGCGGCCTGGGAACAGTGGGTTAACTACCTTGTTCAGGGGCAGAATGAACTATTTTTACATTGTCAGCTCAGGGATTTGAACTTGCAACCTTTTCGGTTATTAATCCAACCCTCTAACCACTAGGCTACCTGACGCCCCAGACCTAACCTACGGCAGACCTAACCTAACCTACGGCAGACCTAACCTAACCTACGGCAGACCTAACCTAACCTACGGCAGACCTAACCTAACCTACGGCAGACCTAACCTAACCTTCTGCAGACCTAACCTACAGCAGAACTAACCTAACCTTCTGCAGACCTAACCTAACCTACGGCAGACCTAACCTTCTGCAGACCTAACCTAACCTTCTGCAGGCCTAACCTAACCTTCTGCAGACCTAACCTAACCTTCTGCAGACCTAACCTTCTGCAGACCTAACCTTCTGCAGATCTAACCTTCTGCAGATCTAACCTTCTGCAGATCTAACCTTCTGCAGATCTAACCTTCTGCAGATCTAACCTAACCTTCTGCAGATCTAACCTTCTGCAGATCTAACCTGACCTTCTGCAGATCTAACCTGACCTTCTGCAGATCTAACCTAACTTTCTGCAGATCTAACCTAACCTTCTGCAGATCTAACCTAACCTTCTGCAGATCTAACCTAACCTACTGCAGAGGAATACCTATGTAAGAATGCTGTTCATCGACTACAGCTCAGTATTTAACACCATAGTACCTTCCAAACTCGTCATCAGGCTCGAGACCCTGGGTCTCAACCCCGCCCTGTGCAACTGGGTCCTGGACTTCCTGACGGGCCGCCCTTAGGTGGTGAGGGTAGGTAACAACATCTCCAACCCGCTGATCCTCAACACTGGGGCCCCACAAGGGTGCGTTCTGAGCCCTCTCCTGTACTCCCTGTTCACCCCCGACTGCGTGGCCATGCACGCCTCCAACTCAATCATCAAGTTTGCGGACGACACAACAGTGGTAGGCTTGATTACCAACAACGATGAGATGGCCTACTGGGAGGAGGTGAGGGCCCTCGGAGTGTGGTGTCAGGAAAATAACCACACTCAATGTCAACAAAACAAAGGAGATGATCGTGGACTTCAGGAAACAGCAGAGGGAGAACCCCCCCCTATCCACATCTACGGGACAGTAGTGGAGAGAGTGGAAAGTTAAGTTCCTCGGCGTACACATCACGGACAAACTGAAATGGTCCACCCACACAGACGGCGTTGTGACGAAGGCACAGCAGCGCCTTTTCAACCTCAGGGGGCTGAAGAAATTTTGCTTGTCACCAAAAACACTCACAAACTTCTACAGATGCACAATCGAGAGCATCCTGGCGGGCTGTATCACCGCCTGGTACGGCAACTGCTCCGCCCTCAACCGTAAGGCTCTCCAGAGGGTAGTGAGGTCTTCACAACGCATCACCGGGGGCAAACTACCTGCCCTCCAGGACACCTACACCACCCGATGTCACAGGAAGGCCATAAAGATCATCAAGGACAACAACCACACGAGCCACTGCCTGAGAGACTGAAAAACAGCTTCTATCTCAAGGCCATCAGACTGTTAAACAGCCACCACTAACATTGAGTGGCTGCTGCCAACACACTGACTCGACTCTAGCGACTTTAATAATGGAAAAAAATTATGTAATACATGTATCACTAGACACTTTAAACAATGCCACTTTTATATGTTTACATACCCTACATTACTCATCTCATATGTATATACTGTACTCTTTACCATCTACTGCATCTTGCCTATGCAGTTCTATACCATCTACTGCATCTTGCCTATGCAGTTCTGTACCATCTACTGCATCCAGCCTATGCAGTTCTGTACCATCTACTGCATCCAGCCTATTCAGTTCTATACCATCTACTGCATCCAGCCTATGCAGTTCTGTACCATCTACTGCATCCAGCCTATGCAGTTCTGTACCATCTACTGCATCCAGCCTATTCAGTTCTATACCATCTACTGCATCCAGCCTATTCAGTTCTATACCATCTACTGCATCCAGCCTATGCAGTTCTGTACCATCTACTGCATCTTGCCTATTCAGTTCTGTACCATCACTCATTCATATATTTTTATGTACATATTCCTCATTCCTTTACACTTGTGTGTATAAGGTAGTAGTTGTGAAATTGTTAGGTTAGATCACTTGTTAGATATTACTGCATGGTCAGAACTAGAAGCACAAGCATTTCGCTACACTCGCATTAACATCTGCTAACCATGTGTATGTGACAAATACAATTGGATTTGATCTGATCCTAACCTACGATAGAGCTGGTCTAACCTACGGCAGATCTAACCTAACCTGTGGCAGATCTACTCTAACCTACGGCAGATCTAACCTAACCTTCTGCAGATCTACTCTAACCTACGGCAGATCTACTCTAACCTACGGCAGATCTACTCTAACCTACGGCAGATCTACTCTAACCTACGGCAGATCTACTCTAACCTACGGCAGATCTACTCTAACCTACGGCAGATCGAACCTAACCTACGGCAGATCTACTCTAACCTACGGCAGATCTACTCTAACCTACGGCAGATCTAACCTAACCTACGGCAGATCTAACCTAACCTACGGCAGATCTAACCTAACCTACGGCAGATCGAACCTAACCTACGGCAGATCTACTCTAACCTACGGCAGATCTACTCTAACCTACGGCAGATCGAACCTAACCTACGGCAGATCTAACCTAACCTACGGCAGATCTACTCTAACCTACGGCAGATCTACTCTAACCTACGGCAGATCTACTCTAACCTACGGCAGATCTAACCTAACCTACGGCAGATCTACTCTAACCTACGGCAGATCTAACCTAACCTATGGCAGATTTAATAAATCTAATCTATGACACATCTAACCTCATCTAATCTACAGCAGGTCTAACCTAATCTCTTCTCTCTCTAGGGCTTCTGCTCCTGGTTAACAGCCATCTTCCGCATAAAGTGAGTCTCCCATACAGTGGGTTGTGTGAGTGTGTGTTAGAGAGAGAACGACCGATAATCAGCTGAGCCAATATATCGGGCTGATATTGGCCATCAGCCTTTGATAGTCCTTTTACTTAGCAAAACTGCTGCTCTGCCAGCCACCACTCACTGAGGAATGTCTAGCTGGGAAAAATCCGCAGCAAACTAGCTCATTCTCCAACCCGAAAGATGCACTATTAAGAAAACAGATTAATTGACACAGTGATCAAAATCGATCTCTTGTTGCAAATATTAGTTTAGTGTAATTATTTTCACTACTAATACGGCTTGTTGTGGACGTGCTAGCTAAACAGACAGCTATGTGATCTGTTAGCAAAGATTACGATAACAAACCCTTTCATCTGTGATGTTAGGTAGCTAGCCATATTATCTACTATGCTAGCTAGCTGGCTAGATAAACATATCAGTTAGGAGCTTATGGCCAATGTAGCTAGCCATATTATCTACTATGCTAGCTAGCTGGCTAGATAAACATATCAGTTAGGAGCTAATGGCCATGGTAGCTAGCCATATTATCTACTATGCTAGCTAGCTGGCTAGATAAACATATCTGTTAGGAGCTTATGGCCAATGTAGCTAGCCATATTATCTACTATGCTAGCTAGCTGGCTAGATAAACATATCAGTTAGGAGCTTATGGCCAATGTAGCTAGCCATATTATCTACTATGCTAGCTAGCTGGCTAGATAAACATATCAGTTAGGAGCTTAAGGCCAATGTAGTTAGCCATATTATCTACTATGCTAGCTAGCTGGCTAGATAAACATATCAGTTAGGAGCTTAAGGCCAATGTAGCTAGCCATATTATCTACTATGCTAGCTAGCTGGCTAGATAAACATATCAGTTAGGAGCTAATGGCCAATGTAGCTAGCTAACGTTAGCAGGTCATTATTTTGAACATGCACCATTTTGGGGCAACGAGCCATCTGATTTGCGTGTTGTAACGTTAACTATTTACTGTTGTGCTGATCTGACCAGCCACAATCAAATCCGAAAAATTAACCGTTGATAGTCAGGTTAGATGATAGGAGAAATAGGAAGCGTTTTAAAAACGCAATAGGTTTAGCTACCTAAGATGGACCCAAGAAAGCTGTAGATCAGTGTGAGTATCACACTTCTCAAAACGACGGAAAGATTTGAGTCATTCAGACAGAACGATGTTTAAAATTATTTCCTATCTCCATGTTCGATATTATTATGCACATTTTAAAGATTGGTAGCAAATGTCTTTGCCATTTGAGCTAGTTATCATAGTAGCAGTAAACAGTAGCAAGTATGAGCGGAGTTGCAGCCTCGCACGATCCAATCGCAGTAGTAGGACACAGGTTACAACCCTCCCATTTCTTGACAGATAGCTGAACTAGCCAATTGAGTTGTTTGGAATTTCATCCTGACAGCTGAGTTGTTTAGAGATGCGTCCTGACAGCTGAACAATAGTTTTTTTTTCTCCCATCACGGAAAATGACAAATAATATACTGAACAAAAATATAATCACAACATGCAACAATTTGAAAAGATTAAAACAGAGTTACAGTTAATCAATTAGGTCCTAATCTATGGATTCCACATGACTGGGAATACAGATATACATCTATTGGTCACTGATACCTTAAATAAAAGGGTAGGGATCTATGGATTCCACATGACTGGGAATACAGATATACATCTATTGGTCACTGATACCTTAAATAAAAGGGTAGGGATCTATGGATTCCACATGACTGGGAATACAGATATACATCTATTGGTCACTGATACCTTAAATAAAAGGGTAGGGATCTATGGATTCCACATGACTGGGAATACAGATATACATCTATTGGTCACTGATACCTTAAATAAAAGGGTAGGGATCTATGGATTCCACATGACTGGGAATACAGATATACATCTATTGGTCACTGATACCTTTAATAAAAGGGTAGGGATCTATGGATTCCACATGACTGGGAATACAGATATACATCTATTGGTCACTGATACCTTAAATAAAAGGGTAGGGATCTATGGATTCCACATGACTGGGAATACAGATATACATCTATTGGTCACTGATACCTTAAATAAAAGGGTAGGGCTGTGGATCAGAAAACCAGTCAGTATCTGCTGTGGATCAGAACACCAGTCAGTATCTGCTGTGGATCAGAAAACCAGTCAGTATCTGGTGTGGATCAGAAAACCAGTCAGTATCTGGTGTGGATCAGAAAACCAGTCAGTATCTGGTGTGGATCGGGAAACCAGTCAGTATCTGGTGTGGATCAGAAAACCAGTCAGTATCTGCTGTGGATCAGAAAACCAGTCAGTATCTGGTGTGGATCAGAAAACCAGTATCAGTATCTGGTGTGGATCAGAAAACCAGTCAGTATCTGGTGTGGATCAGAAAACCAGTCAGTATCTGGTGTGGATCAGAAAACCAGTCAGTATCTGGTGTGGATCAGGAAACCAGTCAGTATCTGGTGTGGATCAGAAAACCAGTCAGTATCTGGTGTGGATCAGAAAACCAGTCAGTATCTGGTGTGGATCAGAAAACCAGTCAGTATCTGGTGTGGATCAGAAAACCAGTCAGTATCTGGTGTGGATCAGAAAACCAGTCAGTATCTGGTGTGGATCAGAAAACCAGTCAGTATCTGGTGTGGATCAGAAAACCAGTCAGTATCTGGTGTGGATCAGAAAACCAGTCAGTATCTGGTGTGGATCAGAAAACCAGTCAGCATCTGGTGTGGATCAGAAAACCAGTCAGTATCTGCTGTGGATCAGAAAACCAGTCAGTATCTGCTGTGGATCAGAAAACCAGTCAGTATCTGGTGAGACCATTTGCCTCATGCAGCACGACACATCTCCTTCACATAGAGTTGATCAGGCTGTTGATTGTGGAATGTTGACCCACTCCTCTTCAATGGCTGTGTGAAGTTGCTGGTTATTGGCGGGAACTGGAACACACTGTCGTACACATCGATCCAGAGCATCCCAAACATGCTTAATGAGTGACATGTCTGGTGAGTATGCAGGCCATGGAAGAACGGGGACATTTTCAGCTTCCAGGAATTGTCTACAGATCCTTGCGACATGGGGCCGTGCATTATCATGCTGAACCATGAGGTGATGGTGGAGGATGAATGGCACGACAATGGGCCTCAGGGTCTCGTAATTGTCTCTGTGCATTCAAATCGCCATCGATAAAATCAATTGTGTTCATTGTCCGATGCCTGCCCAAACCATAACCCCACCTCCACCATGGGGCACTCTGTTTACAACGTTGACATCAGAAAACCGCTCACCCACGGAACGCAATACATGTGGTCTGCTGTTGTGAGGCCGGTTGGACGTACTGCCAATTTATCTAATACAACCTTGGAGGCGGCTTATGGTAGAGAAATGAACATTCAATTCTCTGGCAACAGCTCTGGTGGACCTTCCTGCAGTCAGCCAATTGCTGCTCCCTCAAAACTTGAGACATCGGTGACAACTGCACATTTTAGAGTGGCCTTTTATTGTCCCCAGCACAAGGTGCACCTGTGTAATGATCCTGCTGTTGAATCAGCTTCATGATATGCCACACCTGTCAGGTAAATGGATTTGGTCTTGGCAAAGGAGGAATGCTCACCAACAGGGATGTAAACTAATTTGTGCATCAAATTTGAGAGAAATAAGCTTTTCTGTGCGTATGGAACATTTCTGTGATTTTTGTATTTCAGCTCATAGACCATGGGACCAACACTTTACATGTTGCGTTTATATTTTTGTTCAGTTTTGTTCCCTTGATCACAAAATCATGACGTTACGTTGAACCTATTTGCATTGAATATTTTAAAACAGCCATTGATTTGACGATTGCTGCGTTAATGCATACATTACTGTCTAAAATATCATCACCATCGATCGGCCTCCTTGACCCCCAAAAATCATTATCGGCATCGGCCCTAAAAAAATCTATATCAGTCGTTCTCAAGGTTGTGTGTGTGTGTGTGTGTGTGTGTGTGTGGGGGGAAGGGGGGCAGCAAGAGTTAAAATGAGGTTGTAATTAGTCTTGTGAGTTTAACTGTCAGTGACTGTGTTCAGAGCTCTGCACGGCTGGACCCTGGTTAGTATCTCTGACTGTGTTCTTGTATAAAATACTCTGTCTCAGTGACTTTCATGGTTAAATAAAGATTCAATTAAAAAACAAATACATGCTCTCTCTGTCTCTGTCTCTCTCTCTAGGGATGAGGAGATCAGGGAGAAGTGTGGGGAAGATGCTGTGCACTACCTCTCCTTCCAGAGGCACATCATTGGTCTGCTGGTGGTGGTGGGCGTGCTCTCAGTGGCCATCGTCCTGCCCGTCAACTTCTCAGGAAATCTATTGGGTGAGTGGGGTTTAGGGGACGGGACTTCAGGAAACACCTGAGAGACAAAACACTGGGATGGTGACCATGGCGACATCATAAATGCCCCCCCCCTTTCCATGTAGTGCACTTGTTTTGATCAGGGCCCTGTCGGTCTTGTAAAATAAAAAAATAATAAAACTTCAGAAGTTGTTTAGTTCAGATCTGTTGGGTGTACAGGACTTTGAGGTTGTAGTTATAGTTTGAATTGTATCTATTTTAACTTCGGTGGCTCGAGGGGTTATATCGTTGTATTTTCCATCTACAAGCATTTCGCTACACTCGCATTAACATCTGCTAACCATGTGTATGATTACATAGTACAGACTCCTGTCCTGTGGGCTCACATATCTCCTGTTTCTGATGTACAGGACACCCCCTGGACAGGACACTAGTCTATCTCCTGTTTCTGTAGAGACAGCTTGATATACAGGACACCCCCTGGACAGGACACTAGTCTGTCTCCTGTTTCTGTAGAGACAGCTTGATGTACAGGACACCCCCTGGACAGGACACTAGTCTATCTCCTCGGGACACCCCCTGGACAGGACACTAGTCTATCTCCTCGGGACACCCCCTGGACAGGACACTAGTCTATCTCCTCAGGACACCCCCTGGACAGGACACTAGTCTATCTCCTGTTTCTGTAGAGACAGCTTGATGTACAGGACACCCCCTGGACAGGACACTAGTCTATCTTAGGGCCCCCAATCCATCTCCTCTCATGCCAAGCAGAGGAGCATCGGGTCCCATTTGTCTTTTTTTTAGTCTTTGTTATGACTTGCCCGGGGATTGAACCTCCAACCTTCCAATCTCAGGGTGGACACTAACCACAAGGCCCTTGTGTTAATAAGATAAAGACCTAGAGGTAATTCTAGAAGTGGTGTTATTAGATTATAGACAAACCACCATTAATTACTATCAATGTTCTCCCGTGTAGAAAAAGCTGTGGGCATGCAGGGTAGATTCGACTGAAGCCAATTTAAATATATTCTGTGTATCACATGAATTGAATCAGCTCCTTGTGGATTCATTTCCTCACTTTCATATAAAAATCAGACCACAACCTCATCTGAAGACAAAGATTCTGAAACCCATAGAAATATAATGAACTAGAACGTACAGTACATTCAATAACCCACCCATAGAAATATAATGAACTAGAACGTACAGTACATTCAATAACCCACCCATAGAAATATAATGAACTAGAACGTACAGTACATTCAATAACCCACCCATAGAAATATAATGAACTAGAACGTACAGTACATTCACATTCAATAACCCACACATAGAAATACAATGAACTAGAACGTACATTCCCTTCAATAACCCACCCATAGAAATATAATGAACTAGAATGTACATTCGCATTCAACAACCCACCCATAGAAATATAATGAACTAGAACGTACATTCCCATTCAATAACCCACCCATAGAAATATAATGAACTAGAACATACATTCGCATTCAATAACCCACCCATAGAAATACAATGAACTAGAACGTACATTCAACAGTGTAATGTCCCGTTATTCTCCTGTTTCAACAGCGTAATGTCCCGTTATTCTCCTGTTTCAACAGTGTAATGTCCCGTTATTCTCCTGTTTCTACGCGTAATGTCCCGTTATTCTCCTGTTTCAACAGCGTAATGTCCCGTTATTCTCCTGTTTCTACGCGTAATGTCCCGTTATTCTCCTGTTTCAACAGTGTAATGTCCCGTTATTCTCCTGTTTCACCAGCGTAATGTCCCGTTATTCTCCTGTTTCACCAGCGTAATGTCCCGTTATTCTCCTGTTTCACCAGCGTAATGTCCCGTTATTCTCCTGTTTCAACCGTGTAATGTCCCGTTATTCTCCTGTTTCTACGCGTAATGTCCCGTTATTCTCCTGTTTCAACAGCGTAATGTCCCGTTATTCTCCTGTTTCAACAGCGTAATGTCCCGTTATTCTCCTGTTTCAACAGCGTAATGTCCCGTTATTCTCCTGTTTCAACAGTGTAATGTCCCGTTATTCTCCTGTTTCAACAGTGTAATGTCCCGTTATTCTCCTGTTTCACCAGCGTAATGTCCCGTTATTCTCCTGTTTCACCAGCGTAATGTCCCGTTATTCTCCTGTTTCTACGCGTAATGTCCCGTTATTCTCCTGTTTCTACGCGTAATGTCCCGTTATTCTCCTGTTTCTACGCGTAATGTCCCGTTATTCTCCTGTTTCAACAGCGTAATGTCCCGTTATTCTCCTGTTTCAACAGCGTAATGTCCCGTTATTCTCCTGTTTCTACGCGTAATGTCCCGTTATTCTCCTGTTTCACCAGTGTAATGTCCCGTTATTCTCCTGTTTCTACGCGTAATGTCCCGTTATTCTCCTGTTTCACCAGTGTAATGTCCCGTTATTCTCCTGTTTCAACCGTGTAATGTCCCGTTATTCTCCTGTTTCAACCGTGTAATGTCCCGTTATTCTCCTGTTTCTACGCGTAATGTCCCGTTATTCTCCTGTTTCACCAGTGTAATGTCCCGTTATTCTCCTGTTTCTACGCGTAATGTCCCGTTATTCTCCTGTTTCAACAGCGTAATGTCCCGTTATTCTCCTGTTTCAACAGCGTAATGTCCCGTTATTCTCCTGTTTCAACAGCGTAATGTCCCGTTATTCTCCTGTTTCTACGCGTAATGTCCCGTTATTCTCCTGTTTCAACAGCGTAATGTCCCGTTATTCTCCTGTTTCAACAGCGTAATGTCCCGTTATTCTCCTGTTTCTACGCGTAATGTCCCGTTATTCTCCTGTTTCACCAGTGTAATGTCCCGTTATTCTCCTGTTTCTACGCGTAATGTCCCGTTATTCTCCTGTTTCACCAGTGTAATGTCCCGTTATTCTCCTGTTTCAACCGTGTAATGTCCCGTTATTCTCCTGTTTCAACCGTGTAATGTCCCGTTATTCTCCTGTTTCTACGCGTAATGTCCCGTTATTCTCCTGTTTCACCAGTGTAATGTCCCGTTATTCTCCTGTTTCTACGCGTAATGTCCCGTTATTCTCCTGTTTCAACAGCGTAATGTCCCGTTATTCTCCTGTTTCAACAGCGTAATGTCCCGTTATTCTCCTGTTTCAACAGCGTAATGTCCCGTTATTCTCCTGTTTCTACGCGTAATGTCCCGTTATTCTCCTGTTTCTGCGCGTAATGTCCCGTTATTCTCCTGTTTCTGCGCGTAATGTCCCGTTATTCTCCTGTTTCAACAGCGTAATGTCCCGTTATTCTCCTGTTTCAACAGCGTAATGTCCCGTTATTCTCCTGTTTCTACGCGTAATGTCCCGTTATTCTCCTGTTTCTACGCGTAATGTCCCGTTATTCTCCTGTTTCAACAGCGTAATGTCCCGTTATTCTCCTGTTTCTACGCGTAATGTCCCGTTATTCTCCTGTTTCTACGCGTAATGTCCCGTTATTCTCCTGTTTCAACAGTGTAATGTCCCGTTATTCTCCTGTTTCAACAGTGTAATGTCCCGTTATTCTCCTGTTTCTACGCGTAATGTCCCGTTATTCTCCTGTTTCAACAGTGTAATGTCCCGTTATTCTCCTGTTTCAACAGCGTAATGTCCCGTTATTCTCCTGTTTCTACAGCGTAATGTCCCGTTATTCTCCTGTTTCTACGTGTAATGTCCCGTTATTCTCCTGTTTCTACGCGTAATGTCCCGTTATTCTCCTGTTTCTACGCGTAATGTCCCGTTATTCTCCTGTTTCTACGCGTAATGTCCCGTTATTCTCCTGTTTCTACGCGTAATATCCCGTTATTCTCCTGTTTCTACGCGTAATGTCCCGTTATTCTCCTGTTTCAACAGCGTAATGTCCCGTTATTCTCCTGTTTCTACGCGTAATGTCCCGTTATTCTCCTGTTTCAACAGTGTAATGTCCCGTTATTCTCCTGTTTCAACAGTGTAATGTCCCGTTATTCTCCTGTTTCTGACCTCTGACCTAACCCTTTTCCCCCACACAGAAAATGATGCCTACAGTTTTGGACGCACCACTCTAGCCAATCTGGATGCCAAGTGAGTGATTCTACATTAGTGCTTTATCTAGGTTGCAATTACAGAAGGAATGGTTGGTGTCTGCCTGTCTGTCTAACTGTCTGCCTGTCTGACTAACTGCCTGTCTGCCTGTCTGCCTGTCTGACTAACTGCCTGTCTGACTAACTGCCTGTCTGACTAACTGCCTGTCTGACTAACTGCCTGTCTGACTAACTGCCTGTCTGACTAACTGCCTGTCTGACTAACTGCCTGTCTGACTAACTAACTGCCTGTCTGACTAACTAACTGCCTGTCTGACTAACTAACTGCCTGTCTGACTGCCTGTCTGCCTGTCTGACTAACTGTCTGTCTGTCTGTCTGACTAACTGTCTGTCTGCCTGTCTTTCTGGCTCTGTCTGTCTGACTAACTGCCTGTCTGACTAACTGCATATCTGACTAACTGTCTGTCTGACTAACTGCCTGTCTGTCTGTCTGCCTGCCTGTCTGACTAACTGTCTGTCTGTCTGTCTGTCTGACTAACTGTCTGTCTGTCTGACTGACTGACTGACTGACTGACTGACTGACTGACTGACTGACTGACTAACTGTCTGTATGCCTGCCTGTCTTTCTGTCTCTGTCTGTCTGTCTGACTAACTGTCTGTATGTCTACCTGTCTGCCTGCCTGACTAACTGTCTGTCTGACTGACTAACTGTCTAACTGTCTGCCTGCCTGCCTGTCTGTCTGACTAACTGTGTTTTAATCTGTGCCTGTCTGTCTGTGTGTCTGTTTCTGCCCCCCCCCCCCCCTCACAGTAACATGCTCCTGTGGCTCCACACCACCTTTGCGTTCCTCTACCTGTTGCTGACCGTGTACAGCATGAGACGACACACCTCCAAGATGCACTACAGAGAGGACGACCTGGTGGGTGGTATGAACACACACACACACACACACACACACACACACACACACCTCCAAGATGCACTACAGAGAGGACGACCTGGTGGGTGGTATGAACACACACACACACACACACACACACATACACACACACACACACCCTCCACTGCCAGGCTGTAGATGTACCAGGTCGATGTGAAAACTCCACTGTATCTTCATTTGTTTGGTCTTTTTTTTATTTTCAGGTGAAACGCACTTTATTTGTCAATGGGATCTCCAAGTATGCAGAGGAGAAGCACATCAAGCAACACTTTGAGTAAGTCTGTTTCCTGTATCTGGCAACACTTTGAGTAAGTGCTGTCTGTTTCCTGTATCTGGCAACACTGAGTAAGTGCTGTCTGTTTCCTGTATCTGGCAACACTGAGTAAGTGCTGTCTGTTCCCTGTATCTGGCAACACTGAGTAAGTGCTGTCTGTTCCCTGTATCTGACAACACTGAGTAAGTGCTGTCTGTTCCCTGTATCTGGCAACACTGAGTAAGTGCTGTCTGTTTCCTGTATCTGGCAACACTTTGAGTAAGTGCTGTCTGTTCCCTGTATCTGGCAACACTGAGTAAGTGCTGTCTGTTCCCTGTATCTGGCAACACTGAGTAAGTGCTGTCTGTTCCCTGTATCTGGCAACACTGAGTAAGTGCTGTCTGTTCCCTGTATCTGGCAACACTGAGTAAGTGCTGTCTGTTCCCTGTATCTGGCAACACTGAGTAAGTGCTGTCTGTTTCCTGTATCTGGCAACACTGAGTAAGTGCTGTCTGTTTCCTGTATCTGGCAACACTTTGAGTACGTGCTGTCTGTTCCCTGTATCTGGCAACACTGAGTAAGTGCTGTCTGTTCCCTGTATCTGGCAACACTGAGTAAGTGCTGTCTGTTCCCTGTATCTGGCAACACTGAGTAAGTGCTGTCTGTTTCCTGTATCTGGCAACACTGAGTAAGTGCTGTCTGTTCCCTGTATCTGGCAACACTGAGTAAGTGCTGTCTGTTCCCTGTATCTGGCAACACTGAGTAAGTGCTGTCTGTTTCCTGTATCTGGCAACACTGAGTAAGTGCTGTCTGTTCCCTGTATCTGGCAACACTGAGTAAGTGCTGTCTGTTCCCTGTATCTGGCAACACTTTGAGTAAGTGCTGTCTGTTCCCTGTATCTGGCAACACTGAGTAAGTGCTGTCTGTTCCCTGTATCTGGCAACACTGAGTAAGTGCTGTCTGTTCCCTGTATCTGGCAACACTGAGTAAGTGCTGTCTGTTCCCTGTATCTGGCAACACTGAGTAAGTGCTGTCTGTTCCCTGTATCTGGCAACACTGAGTAAGTGCTGTCTGTTCCCTGTATCTGGCAACACTGAGTAAGTGCTGTCTGTTCCCTGTATCTGGCAACACTGAGTAAGTGCTGTCTGTTCCCTGTATCTGGCAACACTGAGTAAGTGCTGTCTGTTTCCTGTATCTGGCAACACTGAGTAAGTGCTGTCTGTTCCCTGTATCTGGCAACACTGATTCACAAGTGGCAATAGTTTCTTTCAGAATTTATCCCTTGGGGGAAAAACTATACTAATTACATTAATGTAGTCTCTCTACAGGGTTACATTAATGTAGTCTCTCTACAGGGTTACATTAATGTAGTCTCTCTACAGGGTTACATTAATGTAGTCTCTCTACAGGGTTAATATTCATGTAGTCTCTCTACAGGGTTACATTAATGTAGTCTCTCTACAGGGTTACATTAATGTAGTCTCTCTACAGGGTTAATATTAATGTAGTCTCTCTACAGGGTTACATTAATGTAGTCTCTCTACAGGGTTACATTAATGTAGTCTCTCTACAGGGTTACATTAATGTAGTCTCTCTACAGGGTTACATTAATGTAGTCTCTCTACAGGGTTAATATTAATGTAGTCTCTCTACAGGGTTACATTAATGTAGTCTCTCTACAGGGTTACATTAATGTAGTCTCTCTACAGGGTTAATATTCATGTAGTCTCTCTACAGGGTTACATTAATGTAGTCTCTCTACAGGGTTACATTAATGTAGTCTCTCTACAGGGTTAATATTCATGTAGTCTCTCTACAGGGTTACATTAATGTAGTCTCTCTACAGGGTTACATTAATGTAGTCTCTCTACAGGGTTACATTAATGTAGTCTCTCTACAGGGTTACATTAATGTAGTCTCTCTACAGGGTTACATTAATGTAGTCTCTCTACAGGGTTACATTAATGTAGTCTCTCTACAGGGTTACATTAATGTAGTCTCTCTACAGGGTTACATTAATGTAGTCTCTCTACAGGGCTACATTATATTGAAACCCATTCCCTAGTAGTCTCTCTGAGAGTAGTCTCTCTACAGGGTTACATTAATGTAGTCTCTCTGAGAGTAGTCTCTCTACAGGGTTACATTAATGTAGTCTCTCTGAGAGTAGTCTCTCTACAGGGTTACATTATATTGAAACCCTTTCCCTAGTCAGTTGGGTAAGGCTTTACTTGTCCTGACCCTACCCCTGGTCTGTGTGTGTGTTTGGGTCCATGAGTCCCGGCCCTATACAGACAATAGCAGGCCTATCTGTGTGATTGGGTCCATGAGTCCCGGCCCTATACAGACAATAGCAGGCCTATCTGTGTGTTTGGGTCCATGAGTCCCGGCCCTATACAGACAATAGCAGGCCTATCTGTGTGTTTGGGTCCATGAGTCCCGGCCCTATACAGACAATAGCAGGCCTATCTGTGTGTTTGGGTCCATGAGTCCCGGCCCTATACAGACAATAGCAGGCCTATCTGTGTGTTTGGGTCCATGAGTCCCGGCCCTATACAGACAATAGCAGGCCTATCTGTGTGTTTGGGTCCATGAGTCCCGGCCCTATACAGACAATAGCAGGCCTGCTATCTGTGTGATTGCTCCTAACAAAAAAAGCCTATGAGCTGAATCATGTGAGTCGTGTGTTAGGCTGTAGGAGGGGCCACACACTGGGAGGAACCGGGTCGTGTGTTAGGCTGTAGGAGGGGCCACACACTGGGAGGAACCGGGTCGTGTGTTAGGCTGTAGGAGGGGCCACACACTGGGAGGAACCGGGTCGTGTGTTAGGCTGTAGGAGGGGCCACACACTGGGAGGAACCGGGTCGTGTGTTAGGCTGTAGGAGGGGCCACACACTGGGAGGAACCGGGTCGTGTGTTAGGCTGTAGGAGGGGCTAGGGGACACACACTGGGAGGAACCGGGTCGTGTGTTAGGCTGTAAGAGGGGCTGGGGGACACACACTGGGAGGAACCGGGTTGTGTGTTAGGCTGTAGGAGGGGACACACACTGGGAGGAACCGGGTCGTGTGTTAGGCTGTAGGAGGGGCTAGGGGACACACACTGGGAGGAACCGGGTCGTGTGTTAGGCTGTAGGAGGGGCTGGGGGACACACACTGGGAGGAACCGGGTTGTGTGTTAGGCTGTAGGAGGGGACACACACTGGGAGGAACCGGGTCGTGTGTTAGGCTGTAGGAGGGGCTAGGGGCCACACACTGGGAGGAACCGGGTCGTGTGTTAGGCTGTAGGAGGGGCCACACACTGGGAGGAACCGGGTCGTGTGTTAGGCTGTAGGAGGGGCCACACACTGGGAGGAACCGGGTCGTGTGTTAGGCTGTAGGAGGGGCCACACACTGGGAGGAACCGGGTCGTGTGTTAGGCTGTAGGAGGGGCCACACACTGGGAGGAACCGGGTCGTGTGTTAGGCTGTAGGAGGGGCTAGGGGACACACACTGGGAGGAACCGGGTCGTGTGTTAGGCTGTAAGAGGGGCTGGGGGACACACACTGGGAGGAACCGGGTTGTGTGTTAGGCTGTAGGAGGGGACACACACTGGGAGGAACCGGGTCGTGTGTTAGGCTGTAGGAGGGGCTGGGGACACACACTGGGAGGAACCGGGTCGTGTGTTAGGCTGTAGGAGGGCCACACACTGGGAGGAACCGGGTCGTGTGTTAGGCTGTAGGAGGGGACACACACTGGGAGGAACCGGGTCGTGTGTTAGGCTGTAGGAGGGGCTGGGGGACACACACTGGGAGGAACCGGGTCGTGTGTTAGGCTGTAAGAGGGGCTGGGGACACACACTGGGAGGAACCGGGTTGTGTGTTAGGCTGTAGGAGGGGACACACACTGGGAGGAACCGGGTCGTGTGTTAGGCTGTAGGAGGGGCTGGGGACACACACTGGGAGGAACCGGGTCGTGTTTTAGGCTGTAGGAGGGGCTGGGGGACACACACTGGGAGGAACCGGGTCGTGTGTTAGGCTGTAGGAGGGGCTGGGGGACACACACTGGGAGGAACCGGGTCGTGTGTTAGGCTGTAGGAGGGGCTGGGGACACACACTGGGAGGAACCGGGTCGTGTGTTAGGCTGTAGGAGGGGCTAGGGGACACACACTGGGAGGAACCGGGTCGTGTGTTAGGCTGTAGGAGGGGCTGGGGGACACACACACTGGGAGGAACCGGGTCGTGTGTTAGGCTGTAGGAGGGGCTGGGGGACACACACTGGGAGGAACCGGGTCGTGTGTTAGGCTGTAGGAGGGGCTAGGGGACACACACTGGGAGGAACCGGGTCGTGTCTTAGGCTGTAGGAGGGGCTGGGGGACACACACTGGGAGGAACCGGGTCGTGTGTTAGGCTGTAGGAGGGGCTGGGGGACACACACTGGGAGGAACCGGGTCGTGTGTTAGGCTGTAGGAGGGGCTGGGGGACACGCACTGGGAGGAACCGGGTTGTGTGTTAGGCTGTAGGAGGGGCTGGGGGACACGCACTGGGAGGAACCGGGTCGTGTGTTAGGCTGTAGGAGGGGCTGGGGGACACGCACTGGGAGGAACCGGGTCGTGTGTTAGGCTGTAGGAGGGGACACACACTGGGAGGAACCGGGTCGTGTGTTAGGCTGTAGGAGGGGACACACACTGGGAGGAACCGGGTCGTGTGTTAGGCTGTAGGAGGGGACACGCACTGGGAGGAACCGGGTCGTGTGTTAGGCTGTAGGAGGGGACACACACTGGGAGGAACCGGGTCGTGTGTTAGGCTGTAGGAGGGGACACACACTGGGAGGAACCGGGTCTTGTGTTAGGCTGTAGGAGGGGCTGGGGGACACACACTGGGAGGAACCGGGTCGTGTGTTAGGCTGTAGGAGGGGCTGGGGGACACACACTGGGAGGAACCGGGTCGTGTGTTAGGCTGTAGGAGGGGACACACACTGGGAGGAACCGGGTCGTGTGTTAGGCTGTAGGAGGGGACACGCACTGGGAGGAACCGGGTCGTGTGTTAGGCTGTAGGAGGGGCTGGGGGACACACACTGGGAGGAACCGGGTCGTGTGTTAGGCTGTAGGAGGGGCTGGGGGACACACACTGGGAGGAACCGGGTCGTGTGTTAGGCTGTAGGAGGGGCTGGGGGACACGCACTGGGAGGAACCGGGTCGTGTGTTAGGCTGTAGGAGGGGCTGGGGGACACACTGGGAGGAACTGGGTCGTAGCCTGATCACCAAATAGTATTACACAAAATCTAATGTTGTTCACCACCGGCAGACGACCGGCTCTTCCTGTGTTCCAGAAATACCTCTTTCTCCTGTAGCCTCGTCTGTCTCTTCATATGTAAAGGAGTGAAGACCCATACTTGTGAGACAGAGAAATGCCAGAGAGAGACTTCAGTCAGTGGGAGGGAGAGAGAGAGAGACTTCAGCCAGTGGGAGAGCGAGAGAGAGACTTCAGCCAGTGGGAGAGAGAGAGACTTCAGCCAGTGGGAGAGAGAGAGAGACTTCAGCCAGTGGGAGAGAGAGAGAGACTTCAGCCAGTGGGAGAGAGAGAGAGACTTCAGCCAGTGGGAGAGAGAGAGACTTCAGCCAGTGGGAGAGGGAGAGAGAGAGACTTCAGCCAGTGGGAGAGGGAGAGAGAGAGACTTCAGCCAGTGGGAGAGGGAGAGAGAGAGACTTCAGCCAGTGCGAGAGAGAGACTTCAGCCAGTGCGAGAGAGAGAGAGACTTCAGCCAGTGGGAGAGGGAGAGAGAGAGACTTCAGCCAGTGCGAGAGAGAGACTTCAGCCAGTGCGAGAGAGAGAGAGACTTCAGCCAGTGGGAGAGAGAGAGACTTCAGCCAGTGGGAGAGAGAGAGAGACTTCAGCCAGTGGGAGAGAGAGAGAGACTTCAGCCAGTGGGAGAGAGAGAGAGACTTCAGCCAGTGGGAGAGAGAGAGACTTCAGCCAGTGGGAGAGAGAGAGACTTCAGCCAGTGGGAGAGAGAGAGAGACTTCAGCCAGTGGGAGAGAGAGAGAGACTTCAGCCAGTGGGAGAGAGAGAGAGACTTCAGCCAGTGGGAGAGAGAGAGACTTCAGCCAGTGGGAGAGAGAGAGACTTCAGCCAGTGGGAGAGAGAGAGACTTCAGCCAGTGGGAGAGAGAGAGACTTCAGCCAGTGGGAGAGAGAGAGAGACTTCAGCCAGTGGGAGAGAGAGAGAGACTTCAGCCAGTGGGAGAGAGAGAGACTTCAGCCAGTGGGAGAGAGAGAGAGACTTCAGCCAGTGGGAGAGAGACTTCAGCCAGTGGGAGAGAGAGAGACTTCAGCCAGTGGGAGAGAGAGAGAGACTTCAGCCAGTGGGAGAGAGAGAGAGACTTCAGCCAGACTTCAGCCAGTGGGAGAGAGAGAGCCAGTGGGAGAGAGAGACTTCAGCCAGTGGGAGAGAGAGAGAGAGAGACTTCAGCCAGTGGGAGAGAGAGAGAGACTTCAGCCAGTGGGAGAGAGAGACTTCAGCCAGTGGGAGAGAGAGAGACTTCAGCCAGTGGGAGAGAGAGAGACTTCAGCCAGTGGGAGAGAGAGAGAGAGACTTCAGCCAGTGGGAGAGAGAGAGACTTCAGCCAGTGAGAGAGAGAGAGACTTCAGCCAGTGGGAGAGAGAGAGACTTCAGCCAGTGGGAGAGAGAGAGAGACTTCAGCCAGTGAGAGAGACTTCAGCCAGTGGAGAGAGAGAGAGAGACTTCAGCCAGTGGGAGAGAGAGAGAGACTTCAGCCAGTGGGAGAGAGAGAGAGAGACTTCAGCCAGTGGGAGAGAGAGAGAGAGTCTTCAGCCAGTGGGAGAGAGACTTCAGCCAGTGGGAGAGAGAGAGAGACTTCAGCCAGTGGGAGAGAGAGAGAGACTTCAGCCAGTGGGAGAGAGAGAGAGACTTCAGCCAGTGGGAGAGAGAGAGACTTCAGCCAGTGGGAGAGAGAGAGAGAGAGTCTTCAGCCAGTGGGAGAGAGAGAGAGACTTCAGCCAGTGGGAGAGAGAGAGAGAGACTTCAGCCAGTGGGAGAGAGAGACTTCAGCCAGTGGGAGCCAGTGGGAGAGAGAGACTTCAGCCAGTGGGAGAGAGAGAGAGACTTCAGCCAGTGGGAGAGAGAGAGACTTCAGCCAGTGGGAGAGAGAGAGAGAGACTTCAGCCAGTGGGAGAGAGAGAGAGAGAGACTTCAGCCAGTGGGAGAGAGAGAGAGACTTCAGCCAGTGGGAGAGAGAGAGAGACTTCAGCCAGTGAGAGAGAGAGAGAGAGAGAGACTTCAGCCAGTGAGAGAGAGAGACTTCAGAGAGAGAGAGAGAGACTTCAGCCAGTGAGAGAGAGAGAGAGAGACTTCAGCCAGTGAGAGAGAGAGAGAGAGAGACTTCAGCCAGTGAGAGAGAGACTTCAGCCAGTGGGAGAGAGAGAGAGAGAGACTTCAGCCAGTGGGAGAGAGAGAGAGACTTCAGCCAGTGGGAGAGAGAGAGAGACTTCAGCCAGTGGGAGAGAGAGAGAGACTTCAGCCAGTGGGAGAGAGAGAGAGACTTCAGCCAGTGGGAGAGAGAGAGAGAGACTTCAGCCAGTGGGAGAGAGAGAGAGACTTCAGCCAGTGGGAGAGAGAGAGACTTCAGCCAGTGGGAGAGAGAGAGACTTCAGCCAGTGAGAGAGAGAGAGAGACTTCAGCCAGTGGGAGAGAGAGACTTCAGCCAGTGAGTGGGAGAGAGAGAGACTTCAGCCAGTGGGAGAGAGAGACTTCAGCCAGTGAGTGGGAGAGAGAGAGACTTCAGCCAGTGGGAGAGAGAGAGACTTCAGCCAGTGGGAGAGAGAGAGAGACTTCAGCCAGTGGGAGAGAGAGAGAGAGAGACTTCAGCCAGTGGGAGAGAGAGAGAGAGAGACTTCAGCCAGTGGGAGAGAGAGAGAGAGACTTCAGCCAGTGGGAGAGAGAGAGACTTCAGCCAGTGGGAGAGAGAGAGAGAGACTTCAGCCAGTGGGAGAGAGAGAGAGAGACTTCAGCCAGTGGGAGAGAGAGAGAGAGACTTCAGCCAGTGGGAGAGAGAGAGAGAGACTTCAGCCAGTGGGAGAGAGAGAGAGAGACTTCAGCCAGTGGGAGAGAGAGAGAGACTTCAGCCAGTGGGAGAGAGAGAGAGAGACTTCAGCCAGTGGGAGAGAGAGAGAGAGACTTCAGCCAGTGGGAGAGAGAGAGAGAGAGACTTCAGCCAGTGGGAGAGAGAGAGAGAGAGACTTCAGCCAGTGGGAGAGAGAGAGAGACTTCAGCCAGTGGGAGAGAGAGAGAGAGAGAGAGACTTCAGCCAGTGGGAGAGAGAGAGACTTCAGCCAGTGGGAGAGAGAGACTTCAGCCAGTGGGAGAGAGAGAGAGACTTCAGCCAGTGGGAGAGAGAGAGACTTCAGCCAGTGGGAGAGAGAGAGACTTCAGCCAGTGGGAGAGAGAGAGAGAGAGACTTCAGCCAGTGGGAGAGAGAGCCAGAGAGACTTCAGCCAGTGGGAGAGAGAGCCAGTGGGAGAGAGAGACTTCAGCCAGTGGGAGAGAGAGACTTCAGCCAGTGGGAGAGAGAGAGACTTCAGCCAGTGAGAGAGAGAGAGAGACTTCAGCCAGTGAGAGAGAGAGAGAGAGAGAGACTTCAGCCAGTGGGAGAGAGAGACTTCAGCCAGTGAGAGAGAGAGAGAGAGACTTCAGCCAGTGGGAGAGAGAGAGAGACTTCAGCCAGTGGGAGAGAGAGACTTCAGCCAGTGGGAGAGAGAGAGAGACTTCAGCCAGTGGGAGAGAGAGAGACTTCAGCCAGTGGGAGAGAGAGACTTCAGCCAGTGGGAGAGAGAGAGACTTCAGCCAGTGGGAGAGAGAGCCAGTGGGAGAGAGAGACTTCAGCCAGTGGGAGAGAGAGAGAGACTTCAGCCAGTGGGAGAGAGAGAGAGAGACTTCAGCCAGTGGGAGAGAGAGAGAGACTTCAGCCAGTGGGAGAGAGAGAGAGACTTCAGCCAGTGGGAGAGAGAGAGAGAGACTTCAGCCAGTGGGAGAGAGAGAGAGAGACTCAGCCAGTGGGAGAGAGAGAGAGACTTCAGCCAGTGGGAGAGAGAGAGAGAGACTTCAGCCAGTGGGAGAGAGAGAGAGAGACTTCAGCCAGTGGAGAGAGAGAGAGAGACTTCAGCCAGTGGGAGAGAGAGAGAGACTTCAGCCAGTGGGAGAGAGAGAGAGACTTCAGCCAGTGGGAGAGAGAGAGAGAGACTTCAGCCAGTGGGAGAGAGAGAGAGAGAGACTTCAGCCAGTGGGAGAGAGAGAGAGAGACTTCAGCCAGTGGGAGAGAGAGAGAGACTTCAGCCAGTGGGAGAGAGAGAGAGACTTCAGCCAGTGGGAGAGAGAGAGACTTCAGCCAGTGGGAGAGAGAGAGACTTCAGCCAGTGGGAGAGAGAGACTTCAGCCAGTGGGAGAGAGAGAGAGAGACTTCAGCCAGTGGGAGAGAGAGAGAGAGACTTCAGCCAGTGGGAGAGAGAGAGAGAGACTTCAGCCAGTGGAGAGAGAGAGACTTCAGCCAGTGGGAGAGAGAGAGAGACTTCAGCCAGTGGGAGAGAGAGAGAGAGACTTCAGCCAGTGGGAGAGAGAGAGACTTCAGCCAGTGGGAGAGAGAGACTTCAGCCAGTGGGAGAGAGACTTCAGCCAGTGGGAGAGAGAGAGACTTCAGCCAGTGGGAGAGAGAGAGAGACTTCAGCCAGTGGGAGAGAGAGACTTCAGCCAGTGGGAGAGAGAGAGACTTCAGCCAGTGGGAGAGAGACTTCAGCCAGTGGGAGAGAGAGACTTCAGCCAGTGGGAGAGAGAGAGAGACTTCAGCCAGTGGGAGAGAGAGAGAGAGACTTCAGCCAGTGGGAGAGAGAGAGAGACTTCAGCCAGTGGGAGAGAGACTTCAGCCAGTGGGAGAGAGAGACTTCAGCCAGTGGGAGAGAGAGAGAGAGAGACTTCAGCCAGTGGGAGAGAGAGAGAGACTTCAGCCAGTGGGAGAGAGAGAGAGACTTCAGCCAGTGGGAGAGAGAGAGAGACTTCAGCCAGTGGGAGAGAGAGACTGCCAGTGGGAGAGAGAGAGACTTCAGCCAGTGGGAGAGAGAGAGACTTCAGCCAGTGGGAGAGAGAGAGACTTCAGCCAGTGGGAGAGAGAGAGAGACTTCAGCCAGTGGGAGAGAGAGACTTCAGCCAGTGGGAGAGAGAGAGAGACTTCAGCCAGTGGGAGAGAGAGAGAGACTTCAGCCAGTGGGAGAGAGAGAGAGAGACTTCAGCCAGTGGGAGAGAGAGACTTCAGCCAGTGGGAGAGAGAGAGACTTCAGCCAGTGGGAGAGAGAGAGACTTCAGCCAGTGGGAGAGAGAGCCAGTGGGAGAGAGAGACTTCAGCCAGTGGGAGAGAGAGAGAGACTTCAGCCAGTGGGAGAGAGAGAGAGAGACTTCAGCCAGTGGGAGAGAGAGCCAGTGGGAGAGACTTCAGCCAGTGGGAGAGAGAGAGAGAGACTTCAGCCAGTGGGAGAGAGAGAGACTTCAGCCAGTGGGAGAGAGAGAGAGACTTCAGCCAGTGGGAGAGAGAGAGAGACTTCAGCCAGTGGGAGAGAGAGAGAGAGACTTCAGCCAGTGGGAGAGAGAGAGACTTCAGCCAGTGGGAGAGAGAGACTTCAGCCAGTGAGGAGAGAGAGAGACTTCAGCCAGTGGGAGAGAGAGAGACTTCAGCCAGTGGGAGAGAGAGAGAGACTTCAGCCAGTGGGAGAGAGAGAGAGACTTCAGCCAGTGGGAGAGAGAGAGACTTCAGCCAGTGGGAGAGAGAGAGACTTCAGCCAGTGGGAGAGAGAGAGAGACTTCAGCCAGTGGGAGAGAGAGACTTCAGCCAGTGGGAGAGAGAGACTTCAGCCAGTGGGAGAGAGAGAGAGAGACTTCAGCCAGTGGGAGACTTCAGCCAGTGGGAGAGAGAGACTTCAGTGGGAGAGGAGAGAGACTTCAGCCAGTGGGAGAGAGAGAGACTTCAGCCAGTGGGAGAGAGAGAGAGACTTCAGCCAGTGGGAGAGAGAGAGAGACTTCAGCCAGTGGGAGAGAGAGAGACTTCAGCCAGTGGGAGAGAGAGAGAGACTTCAGCCAGTGGGAGAGAGAGAGAGACTTCAGCCAGTGGGAGAGAGAGAGAGAGACTTCAGCCAGTGGGAGAGAGAGAGAGACTTCAGCCAGTGGGAGAGAGAGAGAGACTTCAGCCAGTGGGAGAGAGAGACTTCAGCCAGTGGGAGAGAGAGAGAGAGACTTCAGCCAGTGGGAGAGAGAGAGAGACTTCAGCCAGTGGGAGAGAGAGAGAGAGACTTCAGCCAGTGGGAGAGAGAGAGAGAGACTTCAGCCAGTGGGAGAGAGAGAGAGACTTCAGCCAGTGGGAGAGAGAGAGAGACTTCAGCCAGTGGGAGAGAGAGAGAGACTTCAGCCAGTGGGAGAGAGAGAGAGACTTCAGCCAGTGGGAGAGAGAGAGAGACTTCAGCCAGTGGGAGAGAGAGAGAGACTTCAGCCAGTGGGAGAGAGAGAGAGAGTGGAGAGAGAGAGAGACTCAGCCAGTGGGAGAGAGAGAGAGACTTCAGCCAGTGGGAGAGAGAGAGAGACTTCAGCCAGTGGGAGAGAGAGAGAGACTTCAGCCAGTGGGAGAGAGAGAGAGAGACTTCAGCCAGTGGGAGAGAGAGAGAGACTTCAGCCAGTGGGAGAGAGAGAGAGACTTCAGCCAGTGGGAGAGAGAGAGAGACTTCAGCCAGTGGGAGAGAGAGAGAGACTTCAGCCAGTGGGAGGAGAGAGAGAGAGACTTCAGCCAGGGAGAGAGAGAGACTTCAGCCAGTGGGAGAGAGACTTCAGCCAGTGGGAGAGAGAGAGAGACTTCAGCCAGTGGGAGAGAGAGAGAGACTTCAGCCAGTGGGAGAGAGAGAGACTTCAGCCAGTGGGAGAGAGAGAGACTTCAGCCAGTGGGAGAGAGAGAGACTTCAGCCAGTGGGAGAGAGAGAGACTTCAGCCAGTGGGAGAGAGAGAGAGACTTCAGCCAGTGGGAGAGAGAGACTTCAGCCAGTGGGAGAGAGAGAGACTGGGAGAGAGAGAGACTTCAGCCAGTGGGAGAGAGAGAGAGAGACTTCAGCCAGTGGGAGAGAGAGAGAGACTTCAGCCAGTGGGAGAGAGAGAGACTTCAGCCAGTGGGAGAGAGAGAGAGACTTCAGCCAGTGGGAGAGAGAGAGACTTTAGCCAGTGGGAGAGAGAGAGACTTCAGCCAGTGGGAGAGAGAGAGACTTCAGCCAGTGGGAGAGAGAGAGACTTCAGCCAGTGGGAGAGAGAGAGAGACTTCAGCCAGTGGGAGAGAGAGAGAGAGACTTCAGCCAGTGGGAGAGAGAGAGAGACTTCAGCCAGTGGGAGAGAGAGAGAGACTTCAGCCAGTGGGAGAGAGTGGGAGAGAGAGAGACTTCAGCCAGTGGGAGAGAGAGACTTTGCCAGTGGGAGAGAGAGACTTCAGCCAGTGGGAGAGAGAGAGACTTCAGCCAGTGGGAGAGAGAGACTTCAGCCAGTGGGAGAGAGAGAGACTTCAGCCAGTGAGAGAGAGACTTCAGCCAGTGAGAGAGAGAGAGAGAGACTTCAGCCAGTGGGAGAGAGAGAGACTTCAGCCAGTGGGAGAGAGAGAGAGACTTCAGCCAGTGGGAGAGAGAGAGAGACTTCAGCCAGTGGGAGAGAGAGACTTCAGCCAGTGGGAGAGAGAGAGAGACTTCAGCCAGTGGGAGAGAGAGAGAGACTTCAGCCAGTGGGAGAGAGAGACTTCAGCCAGTGGGAGAGAGAGAGAGACTTCAGCCAGTGGAGAGAGACTTCAGCCAGTGGGAGAGAGAGAGAGACTTCAGCCAGTGGGAGAGAGAGAGAGACTTCAGCCAGTGGGAGAGAGAGAGACTTCAGCCAGTGGGAGAGAGAGAGAGAGACTTCAGCCAGTGGGAGAGAGAGAGACTTCAGCCAGTGGGAGAGAGAGAGAGACTTCAGCCAGTGGGAGCGAGAGAGAGAGACTTCAGCCAGTGGGAGAGAGAGGGAGAGACTTCAGCCAGTGGGAGAGAGAGACTTCAGCCAGTGGGAGAGAGAGAGACTTCAGCCAGTGAGAGAGAGAGAGAGACTTCAGCCAGTGGGAGAGAGAGAGAGACTTCAGCCAGTGGGAGAGAGAGAGAGACTTCAGCCAGTGGGAGAGAGAGAGACTTCAGCCAGTGGGAGAGAGAGAGAGACTTCAGCCAGTGGGAGAGAGAGAGAGACTTCAGCCAGTGGGACTTCAGCCAGTGGGAGAGAGAGACTTCAGCCAGTGGGAGAGAGAGAGACTTCAGCCAGTGGGAGAGAGACTTCAGCCAGTGGGAGAGAGAGAGAGACTTCAGCCAGTGGGAGAGAGAGAGAGACTTCAGCCAGTGGGAGAGAGAGAGAGAGACTTCAGCCAGTGGGAGAGAGAGACTTCAGCCAGTGAGAGAGAGAGAGAGACTTCAGCCAGTGGGAGAGAGAGAGAGAGACTTCAGCCAGTGGGAGAGAGAGAGACTTCAGCCAGTGGGAGAGAGAGAGAGAGACTTCAGCCAGTGGGAGAGAGAGAGAGACTTCAGCCAGTGGGAGAGAGAGAGAGACTTCAGCCAGTGGGAGAGAGAGAGAGAGACTTCAGCCAGTGGGAGAGAGAGAGACTTCAGCCAGTGGGAGAGAGAGAGAGACTTCAGCCAGTGGGAGAGAGAGAGACTTCAGCCAGTGGGAGAGAGAGAGACTTCAGCCAGTGGGAGAGAGAGAGACTTCAGCCAGTGGGAGAGAGAGAGACTTCAGCCAGTGGGAGAGAGAGCCAGTGGGAGAGAGAGACCAGTGGGAGAGAGAGAGACTTCAGCCAGTGGGAGAGAGAGAGAGAGACTTCAGCCAGTGGGAGAGAGAGAGACTTCAGCCAGTGGGAGAGAGAGAGACTTCAGCCAGTGGGAGAGAGAGAGACTTCAGCCAGTGGAGAGAGAGAGACTTCAGCCAGTGGGAGAGAGAGACTTCAGCCAGTGGGAGAGAGAGAGACTTCAGCCAGTGGGAGAGAGAGAGACTTCAGCCAGTGGGGGAGAGAGTGGGAGAGAGAGAGACTTCAGCCAGTGGGAGAGAGAGAGACTTCAGCCAGTGGGGAGAGAGAGAGACTTCAGAGAGAGAGAGACTTCAGCCAGTGGGAGAGAGAGAGACTTCAGCCAGTGGGAGAGAGAGAGACTTCAGCCAGTGGGAGAGACTTCAGCCAGTGAGAGAGAGAGACTTCAGCCAGTGGGAGAGAGAGAGACTTCAGCCAGTGGGAGAGAGAGACTTCAGCCAGTGGGAGAGAGAGAGACTTCAGCCAGTGGGAGAGAGAGAGAGACTTCAGCCAGTGGGAGAGAGAGAGACTTCAGCCAGTGGGAGAGAGAGAGACTTCAGCCAGTGGGAGAGAGAGACTTCAGCCAGTGGGAGAGAGAGGAGAGAGAGACTTCAGCCAGTGGGAGAGAGAGAGAGAGACTTCAGCCAGTGGGAGAGAGAGAGACTTCAGCCAGTGGGAGAGAGAGACTTCAGCCAGTGGGAGGAGAGAGAGACTTCAGCCAGTGGGAGAGAGAGAGAGACTTCAGCCAGTGGGAGAGAGAGAGTGGGAGAGAGAGACTTCAGCCAGTGGGAGAGAGAGACTTCAGCCAGTGGGAGAGAGAGAGACTTCAGCCAGTGGGAGGAGAGAGAGAGACTTCAGCCAGTGGGAGAGAGAGAGAGACTTCAGCCAGTGGGAGAGAGAGACTTCAGCCAGTGGGAGAGAGAGAGAGACTTCAGCCAGTGGGAGAGAGAGACTTCAGCCAGTGGGAGAGACTTCAGCCAGTGGGAGAGAGAGAGACTTCAGCCAGTGGGAGAGAGAGAGAGACTTCAGCCAGTGGGAGAGAGAGAGAGACTTCAGCCAGTGGGAGAGAGAGAGAGACTTCAGCCAGTGGGAGAGAGAGAGACTTCAGCCAGTGGGAGAGAGAGAGAGACTTCAGCCAGTGGGAGAGAGAGAGACTTCAGCCAGTGGGAGAGAGAGAGAGAGACTTCAGCCAGTGGGAGAGAGAGACTTCAGCCAGTGGGAGAGAGAGACTTCAGCCAGTGGGAGAGAGAGACTTCAGCCAGTGGGAGAGAGAGAGACTTCAGCCAGTGGGAGAGAGAGAGAGACTTCAGCCAGTGGGAGAGAGAGAGACTTCAGCCAGTGGGAGAGAGAGAGAGAGACTTCAGCCAGTGGGAGAGAGAGAGACTTCAGCCAGTGGGAGAGAGAGAGACTTCAGCCAGTGGGAGAGAGAGAGACTTCAGCCAGTGGGAGAGAGAGAGAGACTTCAGCCAGTGGGAGAGAGAGAGACTTCAGCCAGTGGGAGAGAGAGAGACTTCAGCCAGTGGGAGAGAGAGAGAGAGACTTCAGCCAGTGGGAGAGAGAGAGAGAGACTTCAGCCAGTGGGAGAGAGAGAGAGACTTCAGCCAGTGGGAGAGAGAGAGAGACTTCAGCCAGTGGGAGAGAGAGAGAGAGACTTCAGCCAGTGGGAGAGAGAGAGAGAGAGAGAGAGAGACTTCAGCCAGTGGGAGAGAGAGACTTCAGCCAGTGAGAGAGAGAGACTTCAGCCAGTGGGAGAGAGAGAGACTTCAGCCAGTGGGAGAGAGAGACTTCAGCCAGTGGGAGAGAGAGAGACTTCAGCCAGTGGGAGAGAGAGAGAGAGACTTCAGCCAGTGGGAGAGAGAGAGAGAGACTTCAGCCAGTGGGAGAGAGAGAGAGACTTCAGCCAGTGGGAGAGAGAGAGACTTCAGCCAGTGGGAGAGAGAGACTTCAGCCAGTGGGAGAGAGAGAGAGAGACTTCAGCCAGTGGGAGAGAGAGAGAGACTTCAGCCAGTGGGAGAGAGAGAGAGACTTCAGCCAGTGGGAGAGAGAGAGACTTCAGCCAGTGGGAGAGAGAGAGAGACTTCAGCCAGTGGGAGAGAGAGAGACTTCAGCCAGTGGGAGAGAGAGAGAGACTTCAGCCAGTGGGAGAGAGAGAGAGACTTCAGCCAGTGGGAGAGAGAGAGAGACTTCAGCCAGTGGGAGAGAGAGACTTCAGCCAGTGGGAGAGAGAGAGAGACTTCAGCCAGTGGGAGAGAGAGAGAGAGACTTCAGCCAGTGGGAGAGAGAGAGAGAGACTTCAGCCAGTGGGAGAGAGAGAGAGAGACTTCAGCCAGTGGGAGAGAGAGAGAGAGACTTCAGCCAGTGGGAGAGAGAGCCAGTGGGAGAGAGAGAGAGACTTCAGCCAGTGGAGAGGAGAGAGAGACTTCAGCCAGTGGGAGAGAGAGAGAGAGACTTCAGCCAGTGGGAGAGAGAGAGAGAGAGACTTCAGCCAGTGGGAGAGAGAGAGACTTCAGCCAGTGAGAGAGAGAGAGAGACTTCAGCCAGTGGGAGAGAGAGACTTCAGCCAGTGGGAGAGAGACTTCAGCCAGTGGGAGAGAGAGAGACTTCAGCCAGTGGGAGAGAGAGAGACTTCAGCCAGTGGGAGAGAGAGAGACTTCAGCCAGTGGGAGAGAGAGAGACTTCAGCCAGTGGGAGAGAGAGAGAGAGACTTCAGCCAGTGGGAGAGAGAGAGAGACTTCAGCCAGTGGGAGAGAGAGACTTCAGCCAGTGGGAGAGAGCCAGTGGAGAGAGACTTCAGCCAGTGGGAGAGAGAGAGACTTCAGCCAGTGGGAGAGAGAGACTTCAGCCAGTGGGAGAGAGAGAGACTTCAGCCAGTGGGAGAGAGAGAGAGACTTCAGCCAGTGGGAGAGAGAGACTTCAGCCAGTGGGAGAGAGAGACTTCAGCCAGTGGGAGAGAGAGACTTCAGCCAGTGGGAGAGAGAGAGACTTCAGCCAGTGGGAGAGAGAGAGACTTCAGCCAGTGGGAGAGAGAGAGACTTCAGTGGGAGAGGAGAGAGAGACTTCAGCCAGTGGGAGAGAGAGACTTCAGCCAGTGGGAGAGAGAGAGAGAGACTTCAGCCAGTGGGAGAGAGAGAGAGAGACAGCCAGTGGGAGAGAGAGAGACTTCAGCCAGTGGGAGAGAGAGAGACTTCAGCCAGTGGGAGAGAGAGAGACTTCAGCCAGTGGGAGAGACTTCAGCCAGTGGGAGAGAGAGAGACTTCAGCCAGTGGGAGAGAGAGAGAGACTTCAGCCAGTGGGAGAGAGACTTCAGCCAGTGGGAGAGAGACTTCAGCCAGTGGGAGAGAGAGAGACTTCAGCCAGTGGGAGAGAGAGAGAGACTTCAGCCAGTGGAGAGAGAGAGACTTCAGCCAGTGGGAGTGGGAGAGAGAGAGAGAGACTTCAGCCAGTGGGAGAGAGAGAGACTTCAGCCAGTGGGAGAGAGAGAGAGACTTCAGCCAGTGGGAGAGAGAGAGACTTCAGCCAGTGGGAGAGAGAGACTTCAGCCAGTGGGAGAGAGAGAGAGACTTCAGCCAGTGGGAGAGAGAGAGTGGGAGAGAGACTTCAGCCAGTGGGAGAGAGAGAGAGACTTCAGCCAGTGGGAGAGAGAGAGACTTCAGCCAGTGGGAGAGAGAGAGACTTCAGCCAGTGGGAGAGAGAGACTTCAGCCAGTGGGAGAGAGAGAGACTTCAGCCAGTGGGAGAGAGAGAGACTTCAGCCAGTGGGAGAGAGACTTCAGCCAGTGGGAGAGAGAGAGAGACTTCAGCCAGTGGGAGAGAGAGACTTCAGCCAGTGGGAGAGAGAGAGACTTCAGCCAGTGGGAGAGAGAGAGACTTCAGCCAGTGGGAGAGAGAGAGACTTCAGCCAGTGGGAGAGAGAGACTTCAGCCAGTGGGAGAGAGACTTCAGCCAGTGGGAGAGAGAGAGACTTCAGCCAGTGGGAGAGAGAGAGACTTCAGCCAGTGGGAGAGAGAGAGACTTCAGCCAGTGGGAGAGAGACTTCAGCCAGTGGGAGAGAGAGACTTCAGCCAGTGGGAGAGAGAGACTTCAGCCAGTGGGAGAGAGAGACTTCAGCCAGTGGGAGAGAGAGAGACTTCAGCCAGTGGGAGAGAGAGAGACTTCAGCCAGTGGGAGAGAGACTTCAGCCAGTGGGAGAGAGAGAGACTTCAGCCAGTGGGAGGAGAGAGAGAGACTTCAGCCAGTGGGAGAGAGAGACTTCAGCCAGTGGGAGAGAGAGAGAGACTTCAGCCAGTGGGAGAGAGAGACTTCAGCCAGTGGAGAGAGAGACTTCAGCCAGTGGGAGAGAGAGAGAGACTTCAGCCAGTGGGAGAGAGACTTTAGCCAGTGGGAGAGAGAGACTTTAGCCAGTGGGAGAGAGAGAGAGACTTCAGCCAGTGGGAGAGAGAGAGAGACTTCAGCCAGTGGGAGAGAGAGAGACTTCAGCCAGTGGGAGAGAGAGAGACTTCAGCCAGTGGAGAGAGAGAGACTTCAGCCAGTGGGAGAGAGAGACTTCAGCCAGTGGGAGAGAGAGACTTCAGCCAGTGGGAGAGAGAGAGACTTCAGCCAGTGGGAGAGAGAGAGAGACTTCAGCCAGTGGGAGAGAGAGAGAGACTTCAGCCAGTGGGAGAGAGAGAGACTTCAGCCAGTGGGAGAGAGAGAGAGACTTCAGCCAGTGGGAGAGCCAGTGGGAGAGAGAGACTTCAGCCAGTGGGAGAGAGAGAGACTTCAGCCAGTGGGAGAGAGAGAGACTTCAGCCAGTGGGAGAGAGAGAGACTTCAGCCAGTGGGAGAGAGAGACTTCAGCCAGTGGAGAGAGAGAGAGACTTCAGCCAGTGGGAGAGAGAGAGACTTCAGCCAGTGGGAGAGACTTCAGCCAGTGGGAGAGAGAGAGACTTCAGCCAGTGGGAGAGAGAGAGACTTCAGCCAGTGGGAGAGAGAGACTTCAGCCAGTGGGAGAGAGAGAGACTTCAGCCAGTGGGAGAGAGAGTGGGAGAGAGAGACTTCAGCCAGTGGGAGAGAGAGAGACTTCAGCCAGTGGGAGAGAGAGACTTCAGCCAGTGGGAGAGAGAGAGACTTCAGCCAGTGGGAGAGAGAGAGACTTCAGCCAGTGGGAGAGAGAGAGACTTCAGCGAGACTTCAGCCAGTGGGAGAGAGAGAGACTTCAGCCAGTGGGAGAGAGAGAGAGAGACTTCAGCCAGTGGGAGAGAGAGAGAGACTTCAGCCAGTGGGAGAGAGAGACTTCAGCCAGTGGGAGAGAGAGAGAGAGACTTCAGCCAGTGGGAGAGAGAGAGACTTCAGCCAGTGGGAGAGAGAGAGAGAGACTTCAGCCAGTGGGAGAGAGAGAGACTTCAGCCAGTGGGAGAGAGAGAGAGAGACTTCAGCCAGTGGGAGAGAGAGAGAGAGAGAGACTTCAGCCAGTGGGAGAGAGAGAGAGACTTCAGCCAGTGGGAGAGAGAGAGAGAGAGACTTCAGCCAGTGGGAGAGAGAGAGAGAGACTTCAGCCAGTGGGAGAGAGAGAGAGACTTCAGCCAGTGGGAGAGAGAGACTTCAGCCAGTGGGAGAGAGAGAGACTTCAGCCAGTGGGAGAGAGAGAGAGACTTCAGCCAGTGGGAGAGAGAGAGACTTCAGCCAGTGGGAGAGAGAGAGAGAGACTTCAGCCAGTGGGAGAGAGAGAGAGAGACTTCAGCCAGTGGGAGAGAGAGAGACTTCAGCCAGTGGGAGAGAGAGAGAGACTTCAGCCAGTGGGAGAGAGAGAGACTTCAGCCAGTGGGAGAGAGAGAGACTTCAGCCAGTGGGAGAGAGAGAGAGACTTCAGCCAGTGGGAGAGAGAGAGACTTCAGCCAGTGGGAGAGAGAGAGAGACTTCAGCCAGTGGGAGAGAGAGAGACTTCAGCCAGTGGGAGAGAGAGAGACTTCAGCCAGTGGGAGAGAGAGAGAGAGACTTCAGCCAGTGGGAGAGAGAGAGAGACTTCAGCCAGTGGGAGAGAGAGAGACTTCAGCCAGTGGGAGAGAGAGAGAGACTTCAGCCAGTGGGAGAGAGAGAGACTTCAGCCAGTGGGAGAGAGAGAGACTTCAGCCAGTGGGAGAGAGAGAGACTTCAGCCAGTGGGAGAGAGAGAGAGAGACTTCAGCCAGTGGGAGAGAGAGAGAGAGACTTCAGCCAGTGGGAGAGAGAGAGAGAGAGAGAGACTCAGCCAGTGGGAGAGAGAGAGAGACTTCAGCCAGTGGGAGAGAGAGAGAGAGACTTCAGCCAGTGGGAGAGAGAGAGAGACTTCAGCCAGTGGGAGAGAGAGAGAGACTTCAGCCAGTGGGAGAGAGAGAGAGACTTCAGCCAGTGGGAGAGAGAGAGAGACTTCAGCCAGTGGGAGAGAGAGAGAGAGACTTCAGCCAGTGGGAGAGAGAGAGACTTCAGCCAGTGGGAGAGAGAGAGAGAGAGACTTCAGCCAGTGGGAGAGAGAGAGAGACTTCAGCCAGTGGGAGAGAGAGAGAGTGGGAGAGAGACTTCAGCCAGTGGGAGAGAGAGAGACTTCAGCCAGTGGGAGAGACTTCAGCCAGTGGGAGAGAGAGACTTCAGCCAGTGGGAGAGAGAGAGACTTCAGCCAGTGGGAGAGACTTCAGCCAGTGGGAGAGAGAGAGAGACTTCAGCCAGTGGGAGAGAGAGAGAGAGACTTCAGCCAGTGGGAGAGAGAGAGAGAGAGACTTCAGCCAGTGGGAGAGAGAGAGAGAGTCTTCAGCCAGTGGGAGAGAGAGAGAGAGACTTCAGCCAGTGGGAGAGAGAGAGAGACTTCAGCCAGTGGGAGAGAGACTTCAGCCAGTGGGAGAGAGAGAGACTTCAGCCAGTGGGAGAGAGAGAGACTTCAGCCAGTGGGAGAGAGAGAGACTTCAGCCAGTGGGAGAGAGAGAGACTTCAGCCAGTGGGAGAGAGAGAGACTTCAGCCAGTGGGAGAGAGAGAGACTTCAGCCAGTGGAGAGAGAGAGACTTCAGCCAGTGGGAGAGAGAGACTTCAGCCAGTGGGAGAGAGAGAGACTTCAGCCAGTGGGAGAGAGAGAGAGACTTCAGCCAGTGGGAGAGAGAGAGAGACTTCAGCCAGTGGGAGAGAGAGAGAGAGAGACTTCAGCCAGTGGGAGAGAGAGAGAGACTTCAGCCAGTGGGAGAGAGAGAGACTTCAGCCAGTGGGAGAGAGAGAGACTTCAGCCAGTGGGAGAGAGAGAGAGACTTCAGCCAGTGGGAGAGAGAGAGACTTCAGCCAGTGGGAGAGAGAGAGACTTCAGCCAGTGGGAGAGAGAGAGACTTCAGCCAGTGGGAGGGAGAGAGAGACTTCAGCCAGTGGGAGAGAGAGAGAGACTTCAGCCAGTGGGAGAGAGAGAGACTTCAGCCAGTGGGAGAGAGAGAGAGAGACTTCAGCCAGTGGGAGAGAGAGACTTCAGCCAGTGGGACTTCAGCCAGTGGGAGAGAGAGAGAGACTTCAGCCAGTGGGAGAGAGAGAGACTTCAGCCAGTGGGAGAGAGAGAGACTTCAGCCAGTGGGAGAGAGAGAGAGACTTCAGCCAGTGGGAGAGAGAGAGACTTCAGCCAGTGGGAGAGAGAGAGAGAGACTTCAGCCAGTGGGAGAGAGAGAGAGAGACTTCAGCCAGTGGGAGAGAGAGAGAGAGACTTCAGCCAGTGGGAGAGAGAGAGAGACTTCAGCCAGTGGGAGAGAGAGAGAGACTTCAGCCAGTGGGAGAGAGAGAGAGAGAGACTTCAGCCAGTGGGAGAGAGAGAGAGAGAGAGAGACTTCAGCCAGTGGGAGAGAGAGAGAGAGAGAGAGACTTCAGCCAGTGGGAGAGAGAGAGAGAGAGACTTCAGCCAGTGGGAGAGAGAGAGAGAGAGACTTCAGCCAGTGGGAGAGAGAGAGAGAGAGACTTCAGCCAGTGAGAGAGAGAGAGAGTCTTCAGCCAGTGAGAGAGAGAGAGAGAGTCTTCAGCCAGTGAGAGAGAGAGAGAGAGAGAGAGACTTCAGCCAGTGAGAGAGAGAGAGAGACTTCAGCCAGTGAGAGAGAGAGAGAGACTTCAGCCAGTGAGAGAGAGAGAGAGACTTCAGCCAGTGAGAGAGAGACTTCAGCCAGTGGGAGAGAGAGACCCACGTGAGGTTTGGCCGCTAGCCTAGAGAGAGACCCACGTGAGGTTTGGCCGCTAGCCTAGAGAGAGAGACCCACGTGAGGTTTGGCCGCTAGCCTAGAGAGAGAGACCCACGTGAGGTTTGGCCGCTAGCCTAGAGAGAGAGACCCACGTGAGGTTTGGCCGCTAGCCTAGAGAGAGAGACCCACTTGAGGTTTGGCCGCTAGCCTAGAGAGAGAGACCCACGTGAGGTTTGGCCGGTAGCCTAGAGAGAGAGACCCACGTGAGGTTTGGCCGCTAGCCGAGAGAGAGACCCACGTGAGGTTTGGCCAGTAGCCGAGAGAGAGACCCACGTGAGGTTTGGCCGCTAGCCTAGAGAGAGAGACCCACGTGAGGTTTGGCCGGTAGCCTAGAGAGAGAGACCCACGTGAGGTTTGGCCGCTAGCCGAGAGAGAGACCCACGTGAGGTTTGGCCGCTAGCCTAGAGAGAGAGACCCACGTGAGGTTTGGCCGGTAGCCTCGAGAGAGAGACCCACGTGAGGTTTGGCCGCTAGCCTAGAGAGAGAGACCCACGTGAGGTTTGGCCGCTAGCCTAGAGAGAGAGACCCACGTGAGGTTTGGCCAGTAGCCGAGAGAGAGACCCACGTGAGGTTTGGCCGCTAGCCTAGAGAGAGAGACCCACGTGAGGTTTGGCCGCTAGCCTAGAGAGAGAGACCCACGTGAGGTTTGGCCGGTAGCCTAGAGAGAGAGACCCACGTGAGGTTTGGCCGCTAGCCTAGAGAGAGAGACCCACGTGAGGTTTGGCCAGTAGCCGAGAGAGAGACAGAGCCATGTGTGACACCTTAGGACAGGAAACCAATGTAATTCATCATATTGAATGTTTTGATGTAATAAAATGTCATTGGATTACAGTCCTGTAATAGTGAAGATGATAAGGAAGCTGCATCATGTCCTCAATTTGACAGGCTTTGTATGTGAATCTAAATCCACTTCTCTGTCATCGTTGTCGTCCTGTACAGTTTAGTGGCTGTGGTCACTGTGACCATAGAAACAGAATGACTAGAACAGACATCGCCTTTCACATTAACGGGCAACTCCACCACTTCTCAACCTCCTGTTCATTATCTCAGCACCAAACCAGAGTCTATATATGGACATAGCATGTTCCTGTCTCATTATCTCAGCACCAAACCAGAGTCTATATATGGACATAGCATGTTCCTGTCTCATTATCTCAGCACCAAACCAGAGTCTATATATGGACATAGCATGTTCCTGTCTCATTATCTCCGCACCAAACCAGAGTCTGTATATGGACATAGCATGTTCCTGTCTCATTATCTCCGCACCAAACCAGAGTCTATATATGGACATAGCATGTTCCGGTCTCATTATCTCAGCACCAAACCAGAGTCTATATATGGACATAGCATGTTCCTGTCTCATTATCTCAGCACCAAACCAGAGTCTATATATGCTTCTCTGTGACATCACAGGGTGGGGTTAAAAATACAAAATAAACAGATTTTTCAAAACCAGCAACGGATTTCTAGTCCAAGGGAGGGTATTTCCTGTCTCTCCCCACAGTACTGCCAATCTCATGGTGTGTTTAGCTTCTAGTCCAAGAGAGGGTTGGACACCTCCCCCATTCTAGTCATTCTATTTCTACTGTGTCTGTGATACATGTGTTCCTCAGTCGGTAGAGCATGGTGCTTGCAAACGTCAAGGGTCGTGGGTTCAATTCCCGCAGGCGCAAACCACATCGGGGGGGAGGGTTAAGTTGCTTTGGATAAAAGCCTCTGTTCAATGGCAATATATTATAGTACTGAGACATCAGAGAGACTTTAGACGGCGAGGGGCTTCGAAAGACCTGCTGTAGACTTCTACATACAGATTGCTCCGTGTCTATAACTTTAATCTTTCCCATCTCTTCTGTGTCTCTTCCGTCTCTCTCTCTCTCCGTACAGACAGGCCTATGAAAACTGCTGTGTTCTCGAGGCTCGTATCTGCTACGATGTGGCCAAGCTGATGTCGCTCAACTCAGAAAGGTAAGTCGTTTCTCTGCTTGACTGTGTCACTGTCTGTAGCAATACCATAGGACTCCACTTGGATGTAACCCGTTTTTTTTTGCATGGGCATTACCATTTGAGGGATTCCACCATTTTAAAGTAGTCAACTTGGTGGGGATTCCTATTGGTTGGGAGCGGTCGGCCAATGATCAGATATTTCTTTTGTTTTTCAAATTGGGTACTATGGTTTGTAAATGGGGCGGCAGCGTAGCCTAGTGGTTAGAGCTTTGGACTAGTAACCGAAAGGTTGCAAGTTCCAATCCCCGAGCTGACAAGGTACAAATCTGTCGTTCTGCCCCTGAACAAGGCAGTTAACCCACTGTTCCCTGGTAGGCCATCATTGAAAATAAGAATTTGTTCTTAACTGACTTGCCTAGTTAAATAAAGGTAAAAACATTTTTTTTTTTTTTTATGGCTTTAAGCTATATCGCTGCCATCTAGTGGCCACAATATATAAATTACACAAGATTTGTTTCAGCACTGCAAGTGGCGGTAAATGATCAATATTAACGTTACACTTTTATCGACCAAAGAAAAATACAAAAATGGACTACTTTAAAATGGAGATAGCACGGGCAGCGACGTTTAGGCCGTGTCACAGACGCCATAATGGCACAGATTCAAAGATGAGACCTCTTGTGTATTTGGTCATGTGACATGGTCATGTGTTCTGTAAAAACAGGAAGAAGACCGCTCGTAGCAAGAAGTTCTTTACAGACCTGCAGTCCAAGGAGCACATCCCCACCATGATCAACCCCAAACCCTGTGGTCATCTCTGCTGTTGCATCATCAAGGGCTGTGAGCAGGTGGGAAGTCTCAAATTATACCAGAGACCCCGAGATCTGAGAGTCTATGATATGTGTCCAACCCCTAGCCCGTACCCCCGAGATCTGAGAGTCTATGATATGTGTCCAACCCCTAGCCCGTACCCCCGAGATCTGAGAGTCTATGATATGTGTCCAACCCCCCCCGAGATCTGAGAGTCTATGATATGTGTCCAACCCCTAGCCCGTCTGAGATCTGAGTCTATGATATGTGTCCAACCCCTAGCCCGTACCCCGAGATCTGAGAGTCTATGATATGTGTCCAACCCCTAGCCCTACCCCCGAGATCTGAGAGTCTATGATATGTGTCCAACCCCTAGCCCGTACCCCCGAGATCTGAGAGTCTATGATATGTGTCCAACCCCTAGCCCATACCCCCGAGATCTGAGAGTCTATTATGTTTCCAACCCCTAGCCCATACCCCCGAGATCTGAGAGTCTATGATATGTGTCCAACCCCTAGCCCGTACCCCCGAGATCTGAGAGTCTATGATATGTGTCCAACCCCTAGCCCTACCCCCGAGATCTGAGAGTCTATGATATGTGTCCAACCCCTAGCCCGTACCCCCGAGATCTGAGAGTCTATGATATGTGTCCAACCCTAGCCCATAGATCTGAGAGTCTATGATATGTGTCCAACCCCTAGCCCATACCCCCGAGATCTGAGAGTCTATTATGTTTCCAACCCCTAGCCCATACCCCCGAGATCTGAGAGTCTATGATATGTGTCCAACCCCTAGCCCATAACCCAGAGGTCGAGGTGTCCAACCCCTAGCCCATAACCCAGAGGTCTAGGCTAGGTGTCCAACCCCTAGCCCATAACCCAGAGGTCTAGGTGTCTAACCCCTAGCCCATAACCCAGAGGTCTAGGTGTCCAACCCCTAGCCCATAACCCAGAGGTCTAGGTGTCCAACCCCTAGTCCATAACCCAGAGGTCTAGGTGTCTAACCCCTAGCCCATAACCCAGAGGTCTAGGTGTCCAACCCCTAGCCCATACCCCCGAGATCTGAGAGTCTATGATATGTGTCCAACCCCTAGCCCTACCCCCGAGATCTGAGAGTCTATTATGTTTCCAACCCCTAGCCCATAACCCAGAGGTCGAGGTGTCCAACCCCTAGCCCATAACCCAGAGGTCTAGGCTAGGTGTCCAACCCCTAGCCCATAACCCAGAGGTCTAGGCTAGGTGTCCAACCCCTAGCCCATAACCCAGAGGTCTAGGTGTCCAACCCCTAGCCCATAACCCAGAGGTCTAGGTGTCCAACCCCTAGCCCATAACCCAGAGGTCTAGGTGTCCAACCCCTAGCCCATAACCCAGAGGTCTAGGCTAGGTGTCCAGCCCCTACACCAAGCTAGAAGCCCCCTAACTAACCATCTCTATTCTACAGGAGGAGGCAGTGAGTTACTACACCAAGCTAGAAGCCCCCTAACTAACCATCTCTATTCTACAGGAGGAGGCAGTGAGTTACTACACCAAGCTAGAAGCCCCCTAACTAACCGTCTCTATTCTACAGGAGGAGGCAGTGAGTTACTACACCAAGCTAGAAGCCCCCTAACTAACCATCTCTATTCTACAGGAGGAGGCAGTGAGTTACTACACCAAGCTAGAAGCCCCCTAACTAACCATCTCTATTCTACAGGAGGCAGTTAGTTACTACACCAAGCTAGAAGCCCCCTAACTAACCATCTCTATTCTACAGGAGGAGGCAGTGAGTTACTACACCAAGCTAGAAGCCCCCTAACTAACCGTCTCTATTCTACAGGAGGAGGCAGTGAGTTACTACACCAAGCTAGAAGCCCCCTAACTAACCATCTCTATTCTACAGGAGGAGGCAGTGAGTTACTACACCAAGCTAGAAGCCCCCTAACTAACCATCTCTATTCTACAGGAGGCAGTGAGTTACTACACCAAGCTAGAAGCCCCCTAACTAACCATCTCTATTCTACAGGAGGAGGCAGTGAGTTACTACACCAAGCTAGAAGCCCCCTAACTAACCGTCTCTATTCTACAGGAGGAGGCAGTGAGTTACTACACCAAGCTGGAGTCCAAGCTGAAGGAGGAGTACAGGAAGGAGAAAGAGAAGGTCAACAGTAAACCGCTGGGAATGGCCTTCATTACCTTCCAGAACGAAGCCATGACCGCCATGTAAGAGAGAGTGTGTTTGTGTCAGTGAGAGAGTGAGACAGTATATGTGTGAATTTGTGACGGAAATAAAAGGAATGGTAGTTTTAGTGGGAATGGTAAGTGGGAATGGTAGTGTTAGTGGAAATGGTAAGTGGGAATGGTAGTGTTAGTGGGAATGGTAGTGTTAGTGGGAATGGTAGTGTTAGTGGGAATGGTAGTGTTAGTGGGAATGGTAGTGTTAGTGGGAATGGTAGTGTTAGTGGAAATGGTAGTTTTAGTGGGAATGTTAGTTTTAGTGGGATTGGTAGTTTTAGTGGGAGTGGTAGTGTTAGTGGGAGTGGTAGTGTTAGTGGGAGTGGTAGTGTTAGTGGGAATGGTGGTGTTAGTGGGAATGGTAGTTTTAGTGGGAATGGTAGTGTTAGTGGGAATGGTGGTGGTAGTGGGAATGGTAGTGTTAGTGGGAATGGTAGTGTTAGTGGGAATGGTAGTGTTAGTGGGAGTGGTAGTTTTAGTGGGAATGGTAGTGTTAGTGGGAATGGTAGTGTTAGTGGGAATGGTAGTGTTAGTGGGAATGGTAGTGTTAGTGGGAGTGGTAGTGTTAGTGGGAGTGTTAGTGGGAATGGTAGTGTTTGTGGGAACGGTAGTGTTTGAGGGAATGGTAGTGTTTGAGGGAATGGTAGTGTTTGAGGGAATGGTAGTGTTAGTGGGAGTGGTAGTGTTAGTGGGAATGGTAGTGTTAGTGGGAATGGTAGTGTTAGTGGGAATGGTAGTGTTAGTGGGAATGGTAGTGTTAGTGGGAATGGTAGTTTTAGTGGGAATGGTAGTGTTAGTGGGAATGGTAGTGTTAGTGGGAATGGTAGTGTTAGTGGGAATGGTAGTGTTAGTGGGAATGGTAGTGTTAGTGGGAATGGTAGTGTTAGTGGGAATGGTAGTGTTAGTGGGAATGGGAATGTTAGTGGGAGTGGTAGTGGGAGTGTTAGTGGGAATGGTGGTGTTAGTGGGAATGGTAGTGTTAGTGGGAATGGTAGTGGTAGTGGGAATGGTAAGTTGGAATGGTAGTGTTAGTTGGAATGGTAGTGTTAGTGGGAATGGTAGTTTTAGTGGGAATGGTGGTGTTAGTGGGAATGGTAGTGTTAGTGGGAGTGGTAGTGTTAGTGGGAGTGGTAGTGGGAATGGTGGTGTTAGTGGGAATGGTAGTGTTGGTGGGAATGGTAGTTTTAGTGGGAATGGTAGTTTTAGTGGGAATGGTAAGTGGGAATGGTAGTGTTAGTGGAAATGGTAGTTTTAGTGGGAATGTTAGTGTTAGTGGGAATGGTAGTGTTAGTGGGAGTGGTAGTTTTAGTGGGAATGGTAGTGTTAGTGGGAATGGTAGTGTTAGTGGGAATGGTAGTGTTAGTGGGAATGGTAGTGTTAGTGGGAATGGTAGTGTTAGTGGGAGTGGTAGTGTTAGTGGGAGTGTTAGTGGGAATGGTAGTGTTTGTGGGAACGGTAGTGTTTGAGGAATGTAGTGTTTGAGGAATGGTAGTGTTAGTGAGGAATGGTAGTGTTAGTGGGAATGGTAGTGTTAGTGGGAATGGTAGTGTTAGTGGGAATGGTAGTGTTAGTGGGAATGGTAGTGTTAGTGGGAATGGTAGTGTTAGTGGGAATGGTAGTGTTAGTGGGAATGGTAGTGTTAGTGGGAATGGTAGTGTTAGTGGGAATGGTAGTGTTAGTGGGAATGGTAGTGTTAGTGGGAATGGGAATGTTAGTGGGAATAATGGAATGTTAGTGGGAATGGTGGTGTTAGTGGGAATGGTAGTGTTAGTGGGAATGGTAGTGTTAGTGGGAATGGTAGTGTTAGTGGGAATGGTAGTGTTAGTGGGAATGGTAGTGTTAGTGGGAATGGGAATGTTAGTGGGAATGTTAGTGGGAGTGGTAGTGGAGTGAATGGGAATGGTGGTGTTAGTGGGAATGGTAGTGTTAGTGGGAATGGTAGTGGTAGTGGAATGGTAAGTTGGAATGGTAGTGTTAGTTGGAATGGTAGTGTTAGTGGGAATGGTAGTTTTAGTGGAATGGTGGTGTTAGTGGGAATGGTAGTGTTAGTGGGAGTGGTAGTGTTAGTGGGAGTGGTAGTGGGAATGGTGGTGTTAGTGGGAATGGTAGTGTTGGTGGGAATGGTAGTTTTAGTGGGAATGGTAGTTTTAGTGGGAATGGTAAGTGGGAATGGTAGTGTTAGTGGAAATGGTAGTTTTAGTGGGAATGTTAGTTTTAGTGGGAATGGTAGTTTTAGTGGGAGTGGTAGTGTTAGTGGGAGTGGTAGTGTTAGTGGGAATGGTGGTGTTAGTGGGAATGGTAGTTTTAGTGGGAATGGTAGTGTTAGTGGGAATGGTGGTGGTAGTGGGAATGGTAGTGTTAGTGGGAATGGTAGTGTTAGTGGGAATGGTAGTGTTAGTGGGAGTGGTAGTTTTAGTGGGAATGGTAGTGTTAGTGGGAATGGTAGTGTTAGTGGGAATGGTAGTGTTAGTGGGAATGGTAGTGTTAGTGGGAATGGTAGTGTTAGTGGGAGTGGTAGTGTTAGTGGGAGTGTTAGTGGGAATGGTAGTGTTTGTGGGAACGGTAGTGTTTGAGGGAATGGTAGTGTTTGAGGGAATGGTAGTGTTTGAGGGAATGGTAGTGTTAGTGGGAGTGGTAGTGTTAGTGGGAATGGTAGTGTTAGTGGGAATGGTAGTGTTAGTGGGAATGGTAGTGTTAGTGGGAATGGTAGTTTTAGTGGGAATGGTAGTGTTAGTGGGAATGGTAGTGTTAGTGGGAATGGTAGTGTTAGTGGGAATGGTAGTGTTAGTGGGAATGGTAGTGTTAGTGGGAATGGTAGTGTTAGTGGGAATGGTAGTGTTAGTGGGAATGGGAATGTTAGTGGGAGTGGTAGTGGGAGTGTTAGTGGGAATGGTGGTGTTAGTGGGAATGGTAGTGTTAGTGGGAATGGTAGTGGTAGTGGGAATGGTAAGTTGGAATGGTAGTGTTAGTTGGAATGGTAGTGTTAGTTGGAATGGTAGTTTTAGTGGGAATGGTGGTGTTAGTGGGAATGGTAGTGTTAGTGGGAGTGGTAGTGTTAGTGGGAGTGGTAGTGGGAATGGTGGTGTTGGTGGGAATGGTAGTTTTAGTGGGAATGGTAGTGTTAGTGGGAATGGTAGTTTTAGTGGGAATGGTAGTTTTAGTGGGAATGGTGGTGTTAGTGGGAGTGGTAGTGGGAATGGTAGTGTTAGTGGGAATGGTGGTGTTAGTGGGAATGGTGGTGTTAGTGGGAATGGTGGTGTTAGTGGGAATGGTGGTGTTAGTGGGAATGGTGGTGTTAGTGGGAGTGGTAGTGGTAGTGGGAATGGTAAGTTGGAATGGTAGTGTTAGTTGGAATGGTAGTGTTAGTTGGAATGGTAGTGTTAGTGGGAATGGTAGTTTTAGTGGGAATGGTAAGTGGGAATGGTAGTGTTAGTGGGAGTAGTAGTGTTAGTGGGAATGTTAGTGTTAGTGGGAGTGGTAGTGTTAGTGGGAATGGTGGTGTTAGTGGGAGTGGTAGTGTTAGTGGGAGTGGTAGTGTTAGTGTTAGTGGGAATGATAGTGTTAGTGGGAATGATAGTGTTAGTGGGAATGGTAGTGTTAGTGGGAATGGTGGTGTTAGTGGGAGTGGTAGTGGTAGTGGGAATGGTGGTGTTAGTGGGTAGTGTTAGTGGGAGTGGTAGTGGGAATGGTGGTGTTAGTGGGAGTGTTAGTGGGAATGGTAGTGGTAGTGTTAGTGGGAATGGTAGTGTTAGTGGGAGTGGTAGTGGGAATGGTGGTGTTAGTGGGAATGGTAGTGGTAGTGTTAGTGGGAATGGTGGTGTTAGTGGGAGTGTTAGTGGGAATGGTGGTGTTAGTGGGAATGGTAGTGGTAGTGTTAGTGGGAATGGTGGTGTTAGTGGGAGTGTTACATTTACATTTAAGTCATTTAGCAGACGCTCTTATCCAGAGCGACTTACAAATTGGTGCATTCACCTTATGACCTCCAGTGGAACAGTAGTGCATCTAAATCTTTTCAGGGGGAGGGGGGGTGAGAGGGATTACTTTATCCTATCCTAGGTATTCCTTAAAGAGGTGGGGTTTCAGGTGTCTCCGGAAGGTGGTGATTGACTCCGCTGTCCTGGCGTCGTGAGGGAGTTTGTTCCACCATTGGGGGGCCAGAGCAGCGAACAGTTTTGACTGGGCTGAGCGGGAACTGTACTTCCTCAGTGGTAGGGAGGCGAGCAGGCCAGAGGTGGATGAACGCAGTGCCCTTGTTTGGGTGTAGGGCCTGATCAGAGCCTGGAGGTACTGAGGTGCCGTTCCCCTCACAGCTCCGTGAGCAAGCACCATGGTCTTGTAGCGGATGCGAGCTTCAACTGGAAGCCAGTGGAGGGAGCGGAGGAGCGGGGTGACGTGAGAGAACTTGGGAAGGTTGAACACCAGACGGGCTGCGGCGTTCTGGATGAGTTGTAGGGTTTAATGGCACAGGCAGGAGCCCAGCCAACAGCGAGTTGCAGTAATCCAGACGGGAGATGACAAGTGCCTGGATTAGGACCTGCGCCGCTTCCTGTGTGAGGCAGGGTCGTACTCTGCGGATGTTGTAGAGCATGAACCTACAGGAACGTGCCACCGCCTTGATGTTAGTTGAGAACGACAGGGTGTTGTCCAGGATCACGCCAAGGTTCTTAGCGCTCTGGGAGGAGGACACAATGGAGTTGTCAACCGTGATGGCGAGATCATGGAACGGGCAGTCCTTCCCCGGGAGGAAGAGCAGCTCCGTCTTGCCGAGGTTCAGCTTGAGGTGGTGATCCGTCATCCACACGGATATGTCTGCCAGACATGCAGAGATGCGATTCGCCACCTGGGTTAGTGTTAGTGGGAATGGTGGTGTTAGTGGGAATGGTGGTGTTAGTGGGAGTGGTAGTGTTAGTGGGAATGGTAGTGTTAGTGGGAGTGGTAGTGTTAGTGGGAATGGTAGTGTTAGTGGGAGTGGTAGTGTTAGTGGGAATGGTGGTGTTAGTGGGAGTGGTAGTGGGAATGGTAGTGTTAGTGGGAATGGTGGTGTTAGTGGGAATGGTGATGTTAGTGGGAGTGGTGGTGTTAGTGGGAATGGTGGTGTTAGTGGGAATGGTGGTGTTAGTGGGAGTGGTAGTGTTAGTGGGAGTGGTAGTGTTAGTGGGAGTGGTAGTGTTAGTGGGAGTGGTAGTGTTAGTGGGAATGGTGGTGTTAGTGGGAGTGGTAGTGGGAATGGTAGTGTTAGTGGGAATGGTGGTGTTAGTGGGAATGGTGATGTTAGTGGGAGTGGTGGTGTTAGTGGGAATGGTGGTGTTAGTGGGAATGGTGGTGTTAGTGGGAATGGTGGTGTTAGTGGGAATGGTGGTGTTAGTGGGAATGGTGGTGTTAGTGGAAATGGTAGTGTTAGTGGAAATGTTAGTTTTAGTTGGAATGTTAGTTTTAGTGGGAATGGTAGTGTTAGTGGGAATGGTAGTGTTAGTGGGAATGGTAGTGTTAGTGGGAATGGTAGTGGGAGTGGTAGTTTTAGTGGGAATGGTAGTGGGAGTGGTGGTGTTAGTGGGAATGGTAGTGTTAGTGGGAATGGTAGTGTTAGTGGGAGTGGTAGTTTTAGTGGGAATGGTAGTGTTAGTGGGAATGGTAGTGTTAGTGGGAATGGTAGTGTTAGTGGGAATGGTAGTGTTAGTGGGAGTGGTAGTGTTAGTGGGAGTGGTAGTTTTAGTGGGAGTGGTAGTGTTAGTGGGAATGGTAGTTTTAGTGGGAATGGTAGTGTTAGTGGGAATGGTAGTGTTAGTGGGAATGGTTAGTGGGAATGGTAAGTGGGAATGGTAGTGTTAGTGGGAATGGTAGTGTTAGTGGGAATGGTAAGTGGGAATGGTAGTGTTAGTGGGAATGGTGGTGTTAGTAGGAATGGTGGTGTTAGTGGGAATGGTGGTGTTAGTGGGAGTGGTAGTGTTAGTGGGAATGGTAGTGTTAGTGGGAGTGGTAGTGTTAGTGGGAATGGTGGTGTTAGTGGGAGTGGTAGTGTTAGTGGGAATGGTAGTGGGAGTGGTAGTGTTAGTGGGAGTGGTAGTGTTAGTGGGAGTGGTGGTGTTAGTGGGAGTGGTAGTGTTAGTGGGAATGGTGGTGTTAGTGGGAATGGTGGTGTTAGTGGGAATGTTAGTGTTAGTGGGAGTGGTAGTGTTAGTGGGAGTGGTAGTGGGAGTGGTGGTGGTAGTGTTAGTGGGAATGTTAGTGTTAGTGGGAATGTTAGTGTTAGTGGGAATGTTAGTGTTAGTGGGAATGGTAGTGTTAGTGGGAATGGTAGTGTTAGTGGGAATGGTAGTGTTAGTGGGAATGGTAGTGTTAGTGGGAATGGTGGTGTTAGTGGGAATGGTAGTGGTAGTGGGAATGGTAGTGGTAGTGGGGATGGTGGTGTTAGTGGTAGTGTTAGTGGGAGTGGTAGTGGGAATGGTGGTGTTAGTGGGAATGGTGGTGTTAGTGGGAGTGGTAGTGTTAGTGGGAGTGGTAGTGTTAGTGGGAGTGGTAGTGTTAGTGGGAGTGGTGGTGTTAGTGGGAGTGGTAGTGTTAGTGGGAATGGTGGTGTTAGTGGGAATGGTGGTGTTAGTGGGAATGTTAGTGTTAGTGGGAGTGGTAGTGTTAGTGGGAATGGTAGTGGGAGTGGTGGTGGTAGTGTTAGTGGGAATGTTAGTGTTAGTGGGAATGTTAGTGTTAGTGGGAATGTTAGTGTTAGTGGGAATGGTAGTGTTAGTGGGAATGGTAGTGTTAGTGGGAATGGTGGTGGTAGTGGGAATGGTAGTGGTAGTGGGGATGGTGGTGTTAGTGGTAGTGTTAGTGGGAGTGGTAGTGGGAATGGTGGTGTTAGTGGGAATGGTGGTGTTAGTGGGAGTGGTAGTGTTAGTGGGAGTGGTAGTGTTAGTGGGAATGGTGGTGTTAGTGGGAATGGTGGTGTTAGTGGGAATGGTAGTGTTAGTGGGAGTGGTAGTTTTAGTGGGAATGGTAGTGTTAGTGGGAATGGTAGTGTTAGTGGGAATGGTAGTTTTAGTGGGAATGGTAGTGTTAGTGGGAATGGTAGTGTTAGTGGGAATGGTTAGTGGGAATGGTAAGTGGGAATGGTAGTGTTAGTGGGAATGGTAGTGTTAGTGGGAATGGTAAGTGGGAATGGTAGTGTTAGTGGGAATGGTGGTGTTAGTGGGAATGGTGGTGTTAGTGGGAATGGTGGTGTTAGTGGGAGTGGTAGTGTTAGTGGGAATGGTAGTGTTAGTGGGAATGGTAAGTGGGAATGGTAGTGTTAGTGGGAATGGTGGTGTTAGTGGGAATGGTGGTGTTAGTGGGAATGGTGGTGTTAGTGGGAGTGGTAGTGTTAGTGGGAATGGTAGTGTTAGTGGGAGTGGTAGTGTTAGTGGGAATGGTGGTGTTAGTGGGAGTGGTAGTGTTAGTGGGAATGGTAGTGTTAGTGGGAGTGGTAGTGTTAGTGGGAGTGGTGGTGTTAGTGGGAGTGGTAGTGTTAGTGGGAATGGTGGTGTTAGTGGGAATGGTGGTGTTAGTGGGAATGGTGGTGTTAGTGGGAATGTTAGTGTTAGTGGGAGTGGTAGTGTTAGTGGGAATGGTAGTGGGAGTGGTGGTGGTAGTGTTAGTGGGAATGTTAGTGTTAGTGGGAATGTTAGTGTTAGTGGGAATGTTAGTGTTAGTGGGAATGGTAGTGTTAGTGGGAATGGTAGTGTTAGTGGGAATGGTAGTGTTAGTGGGAATGGTAGTGTTAGTGGGAATGGTGGTGTTAGTGGGAATGGTAGTGGTAGTGGGAATGGTAGTGGTAGTGGGGATGGTGGTGTTAGTGGGAGTGGTAGTGTTAGTGGGAGTGGTAGTGGGAATGGTGGTGTTAGTGGGAATGGTGGTGTTAGTGGGAGTGGTAGTGTTAGTGGGAGTGGTGGTGTTAGTGGGAATGGTGGTGTTAGTGGGAATGGTGGTGTTAGTGGGAATGGTAGTGGTAGTGTTAGTGGGAATGGTGGTGGTAGTGGGAATGGTGGTGTTAGTGGGAATGGTGGTGTTAGTGGGAATGGTAGTGGTAGTGTTAGTGGGAATGGTGGTGTTAGTGGGAGTGTTAGTGGGAGTGGTAGTGGTAGTGGGAATGGTAGTGTTAGTGGGAATGGTGGTGTTAGTGGGAATGGTAGTGTTAGTGGGAATGGTAGTGTTAGTGGGAATGGTGGTGGGAGTGGTAGTGTTAGTGGGAATGGTGGTGTTAGTGGGAGTGTTAGTGGGAGTGGTAGTGGTAGTGGGAATGGTAGTGTTAGTGGGAATGGTGGTGTTAGTGGGAATGGTGGTGTTAGTGGGAATGGTAGTGTTAGTGGGAGTGGTAGTGTTAGTGGGAATGGTAGTGTTAGTGGGGATGGTGGTGGGAGTGGTAGTGTTAGTGGGAGTGGTAGTGGTAGTGTTAGTGGGAATGGTGGTGTTAGTGGGAGTGGTAGTGGGAATGGTAGTGTTAGTGGGAATGGTGGTGTTAGTGGGAATGGTGGTGTTAGTGGGAATGGTGGTGTTAGTGGTAGTGTTAGTGGGAATGGTGGTGTTAGTGGGAATGGTGGTGTTAGTGGGAGTGGTAGTGGGAATGGTGGTGTTAGTGGGAATGGTAGTGTTAGTGGGAATGGTGGTGTTAGTGGGAATGGTGGTGTTAGTGGGAATGGTAGGTGGGAATGGTAATATTTTTGTAGTCCCTAATTCCCATTCTTCCAAGTCGCGTTCATCACTCTGCTATTGGAATGAATGTGAGAAAGCTGGAAGTCAAGGTTTGTCTTGTTGTGCGTTTTGTTACCATTGATCAAGGCATCTTTGTAAATGTTTCCCTGTTCAGTATCCTGAAGGACTACAATGCCTGTAAGTGTCAGGGCTGTCACTGTCGGAGGGAACCCAGGTCTTCGTCCTTCAGTCAGCACCTTCACACATATTCCTGGACGGTCGGCTACGCACCAGACCCACAGAACGTCTACTGGTGAGAACACACACACACACGCACCAGACCCACAGAACGTCTACTGGTGAGAACACACACACACACACGCACCAGACCCACAGAACGTCTACTGGTGAGAACACACACACACTCACCAGAACCACAGAACGTCTACTGGTGAGAACACACACACACGCACCAGAACCACAGAACGTCTACTGGTGAGAACACACACACACGCACCAGACCCACAGAACGTCTACTGGTGAGAACACACACACACGCACCAGACCCACAGAACGTCTACTGGTGAGAACACACACACACGCACCAGAACCACAGAACGTCTACTGGTGAGAACACACACACACACACGCACCAGACCCACAGAAAGTCTACTGGTGAGAACACACACACACACACGCACCAGACCCACAGAACGTCTACTGGTGAGAACACACACACACGCACCAGACCCACAGAACGTCTACTGGTGAGACACACACACACACACCAGACCCACAGAACGTCTACTGGTGAGAACACACACACACACACGCACCAGACCCACAGAACGTCTACTGGTGAGAACACACACACACGCACCAGACCCACAGAACGTCTACTGGTGAGACACACACACACACACCAGACCCACAGAACGTCTACTGGTGAGAACACACACACACGCACCAGACCCACAGAACGTCTACTGGTGAGAACACACACACACGCACCAGACCCACAGAACGTCTACTGGTGAGAACACACACACACACACGCACCAGACCCACAGAACGTCTACTGGTGAGAACACACACACACACACCAGACCCACAGAACGTCTACTGGTGAGAACACACACACACACCCACAGAACGTCTACTGGTGAGAACACACAGAGGATGGGATCCTCCCAAATCATCTGGGTTCCTGGATCCTCTCACAGTATTATAAGGCTGCGTTGAGACAATGACTTATCAATGACCCAGGTCCAGCTCAGTTAATCCCTACCGTCGTCCTAATGCTTCAGTACATCTACATTATCCCAGGGGCGTTGGTAGACACAATGTAAGTAACCTCATGTATGGCCCTGAAAGCCTCTGCTGTACCTACAGCTATTGTATGCAGTCATCATGTGCCTATGAACCAGAGTTATACTGTTAGCACTGAGGGGGTGTGTCCTAGTAGGAAGACCACTGAGGGGGTGTGTCCTAGTAGGAAGACCACTGAGGGGGTGTGTCCGAGTAGGAAGACCACTGAGGGGGTGTGTCCGAGTAGGAAGACCACTGAGGGGGTGTGTCAGTAGGAAGACCACTGAGGGTGTGTCAGTAGGAAGACCACTGAGGGGTGTGTCCGAGTAGGAAGACCACTGAGGGGGTGTGTCCGAGTAGGAAGACCACTGAGGGGGTGTGTCCGAGTAGGAAGACCACTGAGGGGGTGTGTCCGAGTAGGAAGACCACTGAGGGGGTGTGTCCGAGTAGGAAGACCACTGAGGGGGTGTGTCCGAGTAGGAAGACCACTGAGGGGTGTGTCCGAGTAGGAAGACCACTGAGGGGTGTGTCAGTAGGAAGACCACTGAGGGGGTGTGTCCGAGTAGGAAGACCACTGAGGGGTGTGTCCGAGTAGGAAGACCACTGAGGGTGTGTCCGAGTAGGAAGACCACTGAGGGGGTGTGTCAGTAGGAAGACCACTGAGGGGTGTGTCCGAGTAGGAAGACCACTGAGGGTGTGTCAGTAGGAAGACCACTGAGGGGGTGTGTCCGAGTAGGAAGACCACTGAGGGGGTGTGTCCGAGTAGGAAGACCACTGAGGGGGTGTGTCCGAGTAGGAAGACCACTGAGGGGTGTGTCAGTAGGAAGACCACTGAGGGGGTGTGTCCGAGTAGGAAGACCACTGAGGGGGTGTGTCCGAGTAGGAAGACCACTGAGGGGTGTGTCCGAGTAGGAAGACCACTGAGGGGGTGTGTCCGAGTAGGAAGACCACTGAGGGGGTGTGTCCGAGTAGGAAGACCACTGAGGGGGTGTGTCCGAGTAGGAAGACCACTGAGGGGTGTGTCCGAGTAGGAAGACCACTGAGGGGGTGTGTCCGAGTAGGAAGACCACTGAGGGGTGTCAGTAGGAAGACCACTGAGGGGGTGTGTCCGAGTAGGAAGACCACTGAGGGGGTGTGTCCGAGTAGGAAGACCACTGAGGGGGTGTGTCCGAGTAGGAAGACCACTGAGGGGGTGTGTCCGAGTAGGAAGACCACTGAGGGGGTGTGTCCGAGTAGGAAGACCACTGAGGGGGTGTGTCCGAATAGGAAGACCACTGAGGGGGTGTGTCCTAGTAGGAAGACCACTGAGGGGGTGTGTCCTAGTAGGAAGACCACTAGGGGGTGTGTCCTAGTAGGAAGACCACTGAGGGGGTGTGTCCTAGTAGGAAGACCACTGAGGGGGTGTGTCCTAGTAGGAAGACCACTGAGGGGGTGTGTCCTAGTAGGAAGACCACTAGGTGCAGCTCACCCTGCACTAACATAAACAACATGAGCATGTCTACCAATGAAAACAAGCAAGCATCCCAGAAATGTGCTAAAAATGGCCCACATTAACATATGTAGCTTAAACAAGGTTCATGAAGTCAATAACTTACCTGTAACAGATGACATTCATATTCTGATCTCTGAAACTCACTTAGATAAAACCTTTGATACAGTGGTAGCAATACATGGTTATAACATCTACAGAAAGGTAGAGGTGTTGCCATTTATATTCCTGTGAAGCTTGGAGACGATCTCATGTTAAATACTGTTGAGGTAATATGGCTACAGGTTCATCTGTATATAGCAGTCAGTATCTGGATAACGTGTGTGAAATGCTTGATAATTTTTTAAAAAATTTTTTTACCTTTATTTAACCAGGCAAGTCAGTTAAGAACAAATTCTTATTTTCAATGACGGCCTAGGAACAGTGGGTTAACTGCCTTGTTCAGGAGCAGAACGACAAATTTTGACCTTGTCAGCTCAGGGATTCGATCTTGCAACCTGCTGGTTACTAGTCCAACGCTCTAACCACTAGGCTACCTGCTGGTTACTAGTCCAACGCTCTAACCACTAGGCTACCTACCTGCTGGTTACTAGTCCAACGCTCTAACCACTAGGCTACCTGCTGGTTACTAGTCCAACGCTCTAACCACTAGGCTACCTGCTGGTTACTAGTCCAACACTCTAACCACTAGGCTACCTGCTGGTTACTAGTCCAACGCTCTAACCACTAGGCTACCTGCTGGTTACTAGTCCAACGCTCTAACCACTAGTCTACCTGCTGGTTACTAGTCCAACGCTCTAACCACTAGTCTACCTGCTGGTTACTAGTCCAACGCTCTAACCACTAGTCTACCTGCTGGTTACTAGTCCAACGCTCTAACCACTAGGCTACCTGCTGGTTACTAGTCCAACGCTCTAACCACTAGGCTACCTGCTGGTTACTAGTCCAACGCTCTAACCACTAGGCTACCTGCTGGTTACTAGTCCAACGCTCTAACCACTAGTCTACCTGCTGGTTACTAGTCCAACGCTCTAACCACTAGGCTACCTACCTGCTGGTTACTAGTCCAACGCTCTAACCACTAGGCTACCTACCTGCTGGTTACTAGTCCAACGCTCTAACCACTAGGCTACCTGCTGGTTACTAGTCCAACGCTCTAACCACTAGGCTACCTGCTGGTTACTAGTCCAACGCTCTAACCACTAGGCTACCTGCTGGTTACTAGTCCAACGCTCTAACCACTAGGCTACCTGCTGGTTACTAGTCCAACGCTCTAACCACTAGGCTACCTGCCCCCCCAAATGGGTAATATATGTGGTGTCAACAGAGAGGTATATTTTCTGGGTGATTTAAATATTGAATATCTTTCATCAAGCTGCCCACTCAAGATAAGCTTCAAACTGCAACCAGTGCCTGCAACCTGGTTCAGGTTATCAGTCAACCTACCAGGGTAGTTACAAACAGCACAGGAATGAAATCATCAACATGTATTGATCACATCTTTACTAATACTGCAGAAATGTGCTTGAAAGCAGTATCCAGATCCATCAAATGTATTGATCACAATATAGTAGCCATATCTAGGAAAACCACAGTTCCAAAGGCTGGGCTGAATATAGTTTATAAGAGGTCATACAATAAGTTTTGTAGTGATTCATATGTTGTTGATGTAAAGAATATTTGCTGGTCCGTGGTGTGTAATGAGGAGCAACCAGACGCTACTGGTCTGTGGTGTGTAATGAGGAGCAACCAGACGCTGCTGGTCTGTGGTGTGTAATGAGGAGCAACCAGACGCTGCTGCTGGTCTGTGGTGTGTAATGAGGAGCAACCAGACGCTGCTGCTGGTCTGTGGTGTGTAATGAGGAGCAACCAGACGCTGCTGCTGGTCTGTGGTGTGTAATGAGGAGCAACCAGACGCTGCTGGTCTGTGGTGTGTAATGAGGAGCAACCAGACACTGCTGGTCTGTGGTGTGTAATGAGGAGCAACCAGACGCTGCTGGTCTGTGGTGAGCAACCAGACGCTGCTGGTCTGTGGTGTGTAATGAGGAGCAACCAGACGCTGCTGGTCTGTGGTGTGTAATGAGGAGCAACCAGACGCTGCTGGTCTGTGGTGTGTAATGAGGAGCAACCAGACGCTGCTGCTGGTCTGTGGTGTGTAATGAGGAGCAACCAGACGCTGCTGCTGGTCTGTGGTGTGTAATGAGGAGCAACCAGACGCTGCTGGTCTGTGGTGTGTAATGAGGAACAACCAGATGCTGCACTTGACACATTTCTGAAACTACTTATTCCAGTTACTAGGAATTTTAAAAAATGGTGTGGTTTAGAGGGATGAGGCAGAAGGAATGGAAAATAAGTCTGGCTGCACAACCGATTGGCAAACGTCCTGCAAATTGAGAAATCGTGTGACTAAACTGAATAAAAAGAAGAAGAAACTAAACTGTGAAACAAAGATAAAGTACATAAAGAATAATAGTAAAAAAGCTTTGGAACATCTTAAATGACATTTTGGGCAAAAAGGAAAACTCAGCTCCATCATTCATTGAATCAGATGGCTCATTTACCACAAAACCCACTGATATTGAAAACTATTTAATTATTTTTTAATTGGCAAGATTAGCAAAGTTAGGTATCACAATGATAGCAACGATAGCTGACACTACACATCCAAGTATATCTGAAATTTCTTTTTAAAAGACAAGGATTGTAGTTTTGAATTCCGTAAAGTCAGTGTAGAAGAGGTTGTCTATCGTTAAAATGACAAGCCACCGGGGTCTGACAATCTGGATGGTAAATTACTGAGGATGAGAGCACACAATATTGCCACTCCTATTTGCCATATTGTCAATTTAAGCCTACTAGAAAGTGTGCCCCCTCAGGCCTGGAGGGAAGTTAGTCTTTCCGCTACCTAAGAATAGTAAAGCCCCCTTTACTGGCTCAAATAGCCGACCAATCAGCCTGTTAATGAATAAACTTCTTGAAAAAAAATGGTGTTTGACCAGATATGGTTATTTTACAGTGAACACATTGACAACAGGGACAACAGGGAAGGAGATTCAACAAGCACAGCACTTACACAAATGACTGATGATAGAAATATTTTCACGCCTACTTTATTATAGACTTCAATGTGGCTTTAGACATTATCGCTTATAGTCTGCTGCTGGAAAAATGTATGTGTTATGGCTTTACACCCTCTGCTATATTGTGGATAGAGAGTGACCTGTCTAACAGACCACAGAGGGTGTTCTTTAATGGAAGCCTCTCCAACATAATCCAGGCAGAATCAGGAATTCCCCAGGGCAGCTGTCTAGGCCCCTTACTTTTTTCAATCTTTACTAACGACATGCCACTGGCTTTGAGTAAAGCCATTGTGTCTGTATGCAGATGACTCAACACTATACACGTCAGCTACCACAGCGACTGAAATGACTGCAACACTTAAACAAAGAGCTGCAGTTGGTTTCAGAATGGGTGGCAAGGAATAAGTTAGTCCTAAATATTTCAAAAGCTTTTTTGGGACAAATCATTCACTAAACCCTAAACCTCAACTAAATTTGTAATGAATAATGTGGACATTGAGCAAGTTGAGATGACTAAACGGCTTGGAGTAACCCTGGATTGTAAACTGTCATGGTCAAAACATATTGATTACAACAGTGGCTAAGACGGGGAGAAGTCTGTCCATAATAAAGCGCTGCTCTACCTTCTTAACAATACTATCAACACGGCAGGTCCTACAGTCCCTAGTTTTGTCGCACCTGGACTATTGTTCAGTCGTGTGGTCAGGTGCCACAGAGGGACTTAGGAAAATTGCAATAGGCTCAGAACAGGGCAGCACGGCTGGCCCTTGGATGTACACAGGTCCCATGACTGGAACTCATCCACGCAGTAAAATTTGATTAAAAAAACAGATAAAAATACACCCTATTGAACACCGGGGAGAGACACAAACAGATGCCCAGACCATGGGGAACCCTCCACCTCCAAATCAATCCCGCTCCAGAGTACCACCCTCGGTGAGACAAAACCGTGACTTGTCAGTGAAGAGCACTTTTTGGCAGTCCTGTCTGGTCCAGCGACGGTGGGTTTGTGCCCATATGCGACGTTGTTGCCGGTGATGCCTGGTGAGGACCTGCCTTACACAGGCCCAGACCCATGCATACACACGATACCATACACACTATAGACACACGTACACATGGATTTTGTATTGTAGCTTAGTGGTGGAGTGGCCTGTATTGTAATGTTTTTAAAATTCTATAACTGACTTCATTTTGCTGCAACCCAGGAAGAGTAGCTGCTGCCTTGGCAGGAACTAATGGGAATCCATAATAAACCCCAGGAAGAGTAGCTGCTGCCTTGGCAGGAACTAATGGGGATCCATAATAAACCCCAGGAAGAGTAGCTGCTGCCTTGGCAGGAACTAACGGGGATCCATAATAAACCCCAGGAAGAGTAGCTGCTGCCTTGGCAGGAACTAACGGGGATCCATAATAAACACCAGGAAGAGTAGCTGCTGCCTTGGCAGGAACTAACAGGGATCCATAATAAACCCCAGGAAGAGTAGCTGCTGCCTTGGCAGGAACTAATGGGGATCCATAATAAACACCAGGAAGAGTAGCTGCTGCCTTGGCAGGAACTAATGGGGATCCATAATAAACACCAGGAAGAGTAGCTGCTGCCTTGGCAGGAACTAATGGGGATCCATAATAAACACCAGGAAGAGTAGCTGCTGCCTTGGCAGGAACTAATGGGGATCCATAACAAATACAGATAACAGCACAGATTAATGTACTCAGTTTCCTCTATGGGGAGTTCAGTGGGTTATGATGTCACCACCAGACTGTGGAGTGTGTAATGATGTCACCACCAGACTGTGGAGTGTGTAATGATGTCATCACCAGACTGTGGAGTGTGTAATGATGTCACCACCAGACTGTGGAGTGTGTAATGATGTCACCACCAGACTGTGGAGTGTGTAATGATGTCACCACCAGACTGTGGAGTGTGTAATGATGTCACCACCAGACTGTGGAGTGTGTAATGATGTCACCACCAGACTGTGGAGTGTGTAATGATGTCATCACCAGACTGTGGAGTGTGTTCTGGTTTGGAACAGCTCTTAACTCAGTGAGTGTGACAGGATGACATCACCTATGCCAGATGTTAATAGTTTACCTGTGGGAATCTATTTGACTTTGATACATGTAGAGAATAACTCTAAGTATCTAAGAGCTAAGGGGTAATTCAATTTCCATCCACTTTAGAGCAACTGTCTCTCTCTCCCCTCTAGATGATTATCCAACTGCTGAGTGCCAGTATCAAATTACCTCACAGGCCGAGGCGGTAATCTGGCACCATCACCAGGTGTCAGGCTCAGTCCTGAATGTATGTGAAGTATTGTTGGGCGATATATCACATTTAATATGATTTTCCAAAGGCCTTTATTTATTGCAAGAATGGTTTTAGTTTTTTTTTTCATGTTGTCGTTTTGGTCTCGTCTCCTTTTGTCTTTATGTATTACACCAGAGATCTGTTTATTACATTCAGAAAGTATTCAGACCCCTTGACTCTTTTCCACATTTTGTTACGTTATATCTGTGAACCATCAGATCCTCCTCTCCACCCTCTCCGAGTTGGGCATCTCCGGCGCGGCCCACGCTTGGATTGCGTCCTACCTGACAGGTCGCTCCTACCAGGTGGCGTGGCGAGAATCCGTCTCCACACCACGTGCTCTCACCACTGGTGTCCCCCAGGGCTCTGTTCTAGGCCCTCTCCTATTCTCGCTATACACCAAGTCACTTGGCTCTGTCATAACCTCACATGGTCTCTCCTATCATTGCTATGCAGACGACACACAATTAATCTTCTCCTTTCCCCCTTCTGATGACCAGGTGGCGAATCGCATCTCTGCATGTCTGGCAGACATATCCGTGTGGATGACGGATCACCACCTCAAGCTGAACCTCGGCAAGACGGAGCTGCTCTTCCTCCCGGGGAAGGACTGCCCGTTCCATGATCTCGCCATCACGGTTGACAACTCCATTGTGTCCTCCTCCCAGAGCGCTAAGAACCTTGGCGTGATCCTGGACAACACCCTGTCGTTCTCAACTAACATCAAGGCGGTGGCCCGTTCCTGTAGGTTCATGCTCTACAACATCCGCAGAGTACGACCCTGCCTCACACAGGAAGCGGCGCAGGTCCTAATCCAGGCACTTGTCATCTCCCGTCTGGATTACTGCAACTCGCTGTTGGCTGGGCTCCCTGCCTGTGCCATTAAACCCCTACAACTCATCCAGAACGCCGCAGCCCGTCTGGTGTTCAACCTTCCCAAGTTCTCTCACGTCACCCCGCTCCTCCGCTCCCTCCACTGGCTTCCAGTTGAAGCTCGCATCCGCTACAAGACCATGGTGCTTGCCTACGGAGCTGTGAGGGGAACGGCACCTCAGTACCTCCAGGCTCTGATCAGGCCCTACACCCAAACAAGGGCACTGCGTTCATCCACCTCTGGCCTGCTCGCCTCCCTACCACTGAGGAAGTACAGTTCCCGCTCAGCCCAGTCAAAACTGTTCGCTGCTCTGGCCCCCCAATGGTGGAACAAACTCCCTCACGACGCCAGGACAGCGGAGTCAATCACCACCTTCCGGAGACACCTGAAACCCCACCTCTTTAAGGAATACCTAGGATAGGATAAAGTAATCCCTCTCACCCCCCCTCCCCCTGAAAAGATTTAGATGCACTACTGTTCCACTGGAGGTCATAAGGTGAATGCACCAATTTGTAAGTCGCTCTGGATAAGAGCGTCTGCTAAATGACTTAAATGTAAATGTAAATGTATACAGCCTTATTCTAAGATTTATTAAATAAAAACAATTTCTCGTCAATCTACACACAATATCCCTTAATGTCAAAGTGAAAACAGGTTTTTAGACATTTTTGCAAATGTATACAAAAATTCAATACAGAAATACATTATTTACATAAGTATTCAGACTCTTTGCAATGAGACTCGATATTGAGGTCAGGTGCTTCCTGTTTCCATTGATCATCCTTGAGAAGTTTCTTATAACAGAATACTTATGTAAAATGCGATTTTTTAAATATTTTTTTATATAACTTTGCAGCCTACCTATATAACTTGTTATGTGTTGATTGATGAGAAAAAATATATATAATTCAGTTTAGAATAAGGCTGTAATTTAGAATAAGGCTGTAATGTAACAAAATGTGGAAAAAGTCAAGTGGTCTGAATAGTTTCCGAAATGCACTGTATGACGAGATGCTCATGTGTCCGCCATGGGAGTTGTTGGAAAAGCATTCCAGGTGACTACGTCATGAAGCTGGTTGAGAGAATGCCAAGAGTGTGCAAAGCTGTCATCAAGGCAAAGTGTGGCTACTTTGAAGAATCTCAAATATAAAATATTTGTTTCACACTTTTTTGGTTTCTACATGATTCCATATGTGCTATTTCATAGTTTTGATGTTTGGGTGTAGAAAATAGTAAAAAAAGAAAGAATGAAAAACCCTTGAATGAGCAGGTGTGTCTTAAGTTTTGAATGGTGGATGTGGTCAGATGTTACTATGCGATACCGAAGTATAATTACAAGCATTTCATAAGTGTCAAAGGCTTTTATTGACAATTACATGAAGTTAATGCAAAGAGTCAATATTTGCAGTGTTGACCCTTCTTTTTCAAGACCTCTCTAATCCGCCCTGCTGTCAATTAACTTCTGGGCCACTGATGGCAGCCCATTCTATTCTTGCATAATCAGAATGTGTGGGGTTTTGTTTGTCCCACCCGCCTCTTGAGGATTGACCATTGACTTCTCAATGGGATTAAGGTCTGGGGAGTTTCCTGGCCATGGACCCAAAATATTTATGTTTTGTTCCCCGAGCCACTTAGTTATCACTTTTGCCTTATGGCAAGGTGCTCCATCATGCTGGAAAAGGCATTGTTCGTCATCAAAGGAGAAGTTGCTCTCTGAGGATGAGTTGGTACCATTCTTTATTCATGGCTGTGTTCTTAGGAAAAATTGTGAGTCAGCCCACTCCCTTGGCTGAGAAGCAACCCCACACATTAATGGTCTCAGGATGCTTTACTGTTGGCATGACACAGGACTGATGGTAGCGCTCACCTTGTCTTCTCCGGACAAGCTTTTTTCCGGATGCCCCAAACAATCGGAAAGGGGATTCATCAGAGAAAATTACTTTTCCCCAGTCCTCAGCAGTCCAATCCCTGTACCTTTTGCAGAATATCAGTCGGTCCCTGATGTTTTTCCTGGAGAGAAGTGGCTTCTTTGCTGCCCTTCTTGACACCAGGCCATCCTCCAAAGTCTTCGCCTCACTGTGCGTGCAGATGCACTCACACCTGCCTGCTGCCATTCCTGAGCAAGCTCTGTACTGGTGGTGCCCCAATCCCGCAGCTGAATCAACTTTAGGAGACGGTCCTGGCGCTTCCTGGACTTTCTTGGGCGCCCTTGAAGCCTTCTTCACAACAATTGAACCGCTCTCCTTGAAGATCCTGATGATCCGATAAATGGTTGATTTAGGTGCAATCTTACTGGCAGCAATATCCTTGCCAGTGAAGCCCTTTTTGTGCAAAGCAATGATGATGGCACGTGTTTCCTTGCAGGTAACCATGGTTGACAGAGGAAGAATAATGATTCCAAGCACCACCCTCCTTTTGAAGCTTCCAGTCTGTTATTCAAACTCAATCAGCATGACAGAGTGATCTCCAGCCTTGTCCTCGTCAACACTCACACCTGTGTTAACGAGAGAATCACTGACATGTCAGCTGATCCTTTTGTGGCAGGGCTGAAATGCAGTGGAAATATTTTTGGGAGATTCAGTTCATTTGCATGGCAAAGAGGGACTTTCAATTAATTGCAATTCATCTGATCACGCTTTATAACATTCTGGAGTATATGCAAATTGCCATCATACAAATATATGTGTCATTCTCAAATCGTTTGGCCATGACTGTTAAGATCGCCGTATTTGGAGAGATACGTTTCTCTGCCTCCACAAAGGAATGATATTCTGACACTATTGTATAGTTCACTGTCATCTAATACACTGTGTCAGCTAGAACAACATCCAACATCTTCACCTAGCTGTCAATACACTGTGTCAGCTAGAACAACATCTTCACCTAGCTGTCAATACACTGTGTCAGCTAGAACAACATCTTCACCTAGCTGTCAATACACTGTGTCAGCTAGAACAACATCTTCACCTAGCTGTCAATACACTGTGTCAGCTAGAACAACATCTTCACCTAGCTGTCAATACACTGTGTCAGCTAGAACAACATCTTCACCTAGCTGTCAATACACTGTGTCAGCTAGAACAACATCTTCACCTAGCTGTCAATACACTGTGTCAGCTAGAACAACATCTTCACCTAGCGGTCAATACACTGTGTCAGCTAGAACATCATCTACACCTAGCTGTCAATACACTGTGTCAGCTAGAACAACATCCAACATCTTCACCTAGCTGTCAATACACTGTGTCAGCTAGAACATCATCTACACCTAGCGGTCAATACACTGTGTCAGCTAGAACGTCATCTACACCTAGCTGTCAATACACTGTGTCAGCTAGAACAACATCTTCACCTAGCGGTCAATACACTGTGTCAGCTAGAACAACATCCAACATCTTCACCTAGCTGTCAATACACTGTGTCAGCTAGAACAACATCTTCACCTAGCTGTCAATACACTGTGTCAGCTAGAACAACATCCAACATCTTCACCTAGCTGTCAATACACTGTGTCAGCTAGAACAACATCTAACATCTACACCTAGCTGTCAATACACTGTGTCAGCTAGAACAACATCTAACATCTACACCTAGCTGTCAATACACTGTGTCAGCTAGAACAACATCTAACATCTTCACCTAGCTGTCAATACACTGTGTCAGCTAGAACATCATCTACACCTAGCTGTCAATACACTGTGTCAGCTAGAACAACATCTACACCTAGCTGTCAATACACTGTGTCAGCTAGAACAACATCTTCACCTAGCTGTCAATACACTGTGTCAGCTAGAACAACATCTTCACCTAGCTGTCAATACACTGTGTCAGCTAGAACAACATCCAACATCTTCACCTAGCTGTCAATACACTGTGTCAGCTAGAACAACATCTTCACCTAGCTGTCAATACACTGTGTCAGCTAGAACAACATCTACACCTAGCTGTCAATACACTGTGTCAGCTAGAACAACATCCAACATCTTCACCTAGCTGTCAATACACTGTGTCAGCTAGAACATCATCTACACCTAGCTGTCAATACACTGTGTCAGCTAGAACAACATCTACACCTAGCTGTCAATACACTGTGTCAGCTAGAACAACATCTACACCTAGCTGTCAATACACTGTGTCAGCTAGAACAACATCCAACATCTTCACCTAGCTGTCAATACACTGTGTCAGCTAGAACAACATCTTCACCTAGCTGTCAATACACTGTGTCAGCTAGAACAACATCTTCACCTAGCTGTCAATACACTGTGTCAGCTAGAACAACATCTTCACCTAGCTGTCAATACACTGTGTCAGCTAGAACATCATCTACACCTAGCTGTCAATACACTGTGTCAGCTAGAACAACATCTTCACCTAGCTGTCAATACACTGTGTCAGCTAGAACATCATCTACACCTAGCTGTCAATACACTGTGTCAGCTAGAACAACATCTTCACCTAGCTGTCAATACACTGTGTCAGCCAGAACAACATCTACACCTAGCTGTCAATACACTGTGTCAGCTAGAACAACATCTTCACCTAGCTGTCAATACACTGTGTCAGCTAGAACAACATCTTCACCTAGCTGTCAATACACTGTGTCAGCTAGAACAACATCCAACATCTTCACCTAGCTGTCAATACACTGTGTCAGCTAGAACAACATCTAACATCTACACCTAGCTGTCAATACACTGTGTCAGCTAGAACAACATCTTCACCTAGCTGTCAATACACTGTGTCAGCTAGAACAACATCTACACCTAGCTGTCAATACACTGTGTCAGCTAGAACAACATCCAACATCTTCACCTAGCTGTCAATACACTGTGTCAGCTAGAACAACATCTTCACCTAGCTGTCAATACACTGTGTCAGCTAGAACAACATCTTCACCTAGCTGTCAATACACTGTGTCAGCTAGAACAACATCTTCACCTAGCTGTCAATACACTGTGTCAGCTAGAACATCATCTACACCTAGCTGTCAATACACTGTGTCAGCTAGAACAACATCTTCACCTAGCTGTCAATACACTGTGTCAGCTAGAACATCATCTACACCTAGCTGTCAATACACTGTGTCAGCTAGAACAACATCTTCACCTAGCTGTCAATACACTGTGTCAGCCAGAACAACATCTACACCTAGCTGTCAATACACTGTGTCAGCTAGAACAACATCTTCACCTAGCTGTCAATACACTGTGTCAGCTAGAACAACATCTTCACCTAGCTGTCAATACACTGTGTCAGCTAGAACAACATCCAACATCTTCACCTAGCTGTCAATACACTGTGTCAGCTAGAACAACATCTAACATCTACACCTAGCTGTCAATACACTGTGTCAGCTAGAACAACATCTTCACCTAGCTGTCAATACACTGTGTCAGCTAGAACAACATCTTCACCTAGCTGTCAATACACTGTGTCAGCTAGAACATCATCTACACCTAGCTGTCAATACACTGTGTCAGCTAGAACAACATCTTCACCTAGCTGTCAATACACTGTGTCAGCTAGAACATCATCTACACCTAGCTGTCAATACACTGTGTCAGCTAGAACAACATCTTCACCTAGCTGTCAATACACTGTGTCAGCCAGAACAACATCTACACCTAGCTGTCAATACACTGTGTCAGCTAGAACAACATCTTCACCTAGCTGTCAATACACTGTGTCAGCTAGAACAACATCTTCACCTAGCTGTCAATACACTGTGTCAGCTAGAACAACATCCAACATCTTCACCTAGCTGTCAATACACTGTGTCAGCTAGAACAACATCTAACATCTACACCTAGCTGTCAATACACTGTGTCAGCTAGAACAACATCTACACCTAGCTGTCAATACACTGTGTCAGCTAGAACAACATCTAACATCTTCACCTAGCTGTCAATACACTGTGTCAGCTAGAACAACATCCAACATCTTCACCTAGCTGTCAATACACTGTGTCAGCTAGAACAACATCCAACATCTTCACCTAGCTGTCAATACACTGTGTCAGCCAGAACAACATCTTCACCTAGCGGTCAATACACTGTGTCAGCCAGAACAACATCCAACATCTTCACCTAGCTGTCAATACACTGTGTCAGCTAGAACAACATCCAACATCTTCACCTAGCTGTCAATACACTGTGTCTGCTAGAACACATTGGTCTTGTGTGTCAGTGGATTTGTCTGTTATTATGGAGTTATTTAGTCTTTTACCATTTTTTACATGTTTGTTAATGAATGCCTGCATTTTGGGATTGTCCACTTTTTCCAGAGGTATGTTGGCGCTTGCAAAAGCCAGATCCTCAGCCTGTATATTTTTACATTTATTTCTATAGTGAAATGAAAATAGCTACTCTTTTTTTTGTTCGGAAATAGACTACATTTTTGTAGATAAAAAGCCTATTATTCCCATATAATGTTAATAAAAGACCATGAATAAGTGAAAGGTTGATGTTGATAATGTCCCCGGCTAATAGTTTGATGCATTAGGCTGAAGCGTCGGCTGCTGGTGAGCGTAAGTGTTGGCAAACATGTTCATTTTAAGTTGGTCCACATGGTTGGGAATTTATTTGAGACTAATTGGATAATTCAGTTAGATGGGCAACTGGAGGCCTGCAGCCCCTCCTTTTGTAGACCTGGGGACCAATTACAACTGGAGGCCTGCAGCCCCTCCTTTTGTAGACCTGGGGACCAATTACAACTGGAGGCCTGCAGCCCCTCCTTTTGTAGACCTGGGGACCAATTACAACTGGAGGCCTGCAGCCCCTCCTTTTGTAGACCTGGGGACCAATTACAGCTGGAGGCCTGCAGCCCCTCCTTTTGTAGACCTGGGGACCAATTACAGCTGGAGGCCTGCAGCCCCTCCTTTTGTAGACCTGGGGACCAATTACAGCTGGAGGCCTGCAGCCCCTCCTTTTGTAGACCTGGGGACCAATTACAGCTGGAGGCCTGCAGCCCCTCCTTTTGTAGACCTGGGGACCAATTACAGCTGGAGGCCTGCAGCCCCTCCTTTTGTAGACCTGGGGACCAATTACAGCTGGAGGCCTGCAGCCCCTCCTTTTGTAGACCTGGGGACCAATTACAACTGGAGGCCTGCAGCCCCTCCTTTTGTAGACCTGGGGACCAATTACAACTGGAGGCCTGCAGCCCCTCCTTTTGTAGACCTGGGGACCAATTACAACTGGAGGCCTGCAGCCCCTCCTTTTGTAGACCTGGGGACCAATTACAGCTGGAGGCCTGCAGCCCCTCCTTTTGTAGACCTGGGGACCAATTACAACTGGAGGCCTGCAGCCCCTCCTTTTGTAGACCTGGGGACCAATTACAACTGGAGGCCTGCAGCCCCTCCTTTTGTAGACCTGGGGACCAATTACAACTGGAGGCCTGCAGCCCCTCCTTTTGTAGACCTGGGGACCAATTACAGCTGGAGGCCTGCAGCCCCTCCTTTTGTAGATCTTGGGACCAATTACATGATAATAGTGATTATGCATCAGCAATCACTCATCGGTTATCTTATTAAAAACAGCAAACATTTCCCTCAACTCTATGGTAAAATGTGTATAATTGCAGGAAATGAACGTAATTTTTAAAATCTTTGCTGTCATGATGGAGGCCACTTAAATTTGTTCTCCGCCGGGGGGGGGGATGTGGTTAGGTGATGTGGTTAGGTGATCATGGTATTAATTGACAGAAGGTGCTTTTTCAGCCTCTTGAGGTCGAATGATGGAAATGCAGGGTATTAAAACCAACTTAAACACCTGGCCCAACCAAAATACCTGGTCCAACCAAAATACCTGGTCCAACCAAACCCAACCAAAACACCTGGCCCAAACAAACCCAACCAAAACACCTGGCCCAAACAAACCCAACCAAAACACCTGGCCCAAACAAACCCAACCAAAGCACCTGGCCCAACAAAACCCAACCAATGCACCTGGCCCAACAAAACCCAACCAAAGCACCTGGCCCAACCAAACCCAACCAAACACCTGGCCCAACATACAGACAGCAAAGTTCTATTCTATTCTTGAATTGATTGATTGACCTGTCTTCATGTTTCTCCCAGGGAGCATCTGGATTCCCCCGGTGATTGATTGATTGACCTGTCTTCATGTTTCTCCCAGGGAGCATCTGGATTCCCCTGGTGATTGATTGATTGACCTGTCTTCATGTTTCTCCCAGGGAGCATCTGGATTCCCCTGGTGATTGATTGATTGACCTGTCTTCATGTTTCTCCCAGGGAGCATCTGTCAGTAGGAGGGTTCCCCTGGTGGCTGAGATGCTTCATCATCAACTGTATCCTCTTCCTCCTCCTCTTCTTCCTCACAACCCCTGCCATCATCATCTCCACCATGGACAAGTTCAACGTCACCAAGCCTGTCGAGTACCTCAACGTGAGTCACCTTTGACCTCTCTTAGTGAAGCTCAGGAGGTCGACCATAAGACGGCGTTTCAAATGGCACTTTATTCCCTATTATGGCACCCTATTCCCTATTTAGTGCACTATATAAACAAATAAAGTCCTATTTGGGAGACAGCCTCAGTTTGACCCTTTTCAAGCCAAGCTGTACTGCACTGGCCTGGTTACACAACCACTGTGCTGGAACTATCAGAGCCAGCAGACTACGGTTTGGTTGACACTATAGTGGGAAAAGGGCATTCATCTGTGTACTATTCCTAACCTTAACTGTTCACCTTGATCTTCAATTTTTCCCTCCTCCCTTTCTACCTCTCCTTCTCTTCTCATCCTCCTCCTCCCTCTTCCTCTTCCTCCTCCCTCTTCCTCTTCCCTCTTCCTCTCCTCCTCCAGAACCCCATCGTGACTCAGTTCTTCCCCACCCTGCTGCTGTGGGCCTTCTCCGCCCTGCTACCCACCATCGTGTACTACTCTGCCTTCTTCGAGGCCCACTGGACACGGTACCCCTCACACACACTGGACACGGTACCACTCACACACACACTGGACACGGTACCACTCACACACACACTGGACACGGTACCACTCACACACACACTGGACACGGTACCACTCACACACACACTGGACACGGTACCACTCACACACACACTGGACACGGTACCCCTCACACACACTGGACACGGTACCACACACACTGGACACGGTACCACTCACACACACTGGACACGGTACCACTCACACACACTGGACACGGTACCACACACACACACTGGACACGGTACCACACACACTGGACACGGTACCACACACACTGGACACGGTAACACTCACACACAGACTGGACACGGTACCACTCACACACACTGGATACGGTACCCCTCACACACACTGGACACGGTACCCCTCACACACACTGGACACGGTACCACTCACACACACTGGACACGGTACCACTCACACACACTGGACACGGTACCACTCACACACAGACTGGACACGGTACCACACCCACTGGACACGGTACCACTCACACACACTGGACACGGTACCCCTCACACACACTGGACACGGTACCCCTCACACACACACTGGACACGGTACCACTCACACTGGACACGGTACCACTCACACACACACTGGACACGGTACCACTCACACACACACATAGTAAATGTTGATCTTTTCTACTGTGTATCTAACACGTCTGGTCCCAGATCTGTTTGTCACTATGTAGGAGTTGGCAAAACCAGCACAAACTGATCTGGGACCTTGGCTAACCTACTTAGACCGGATAGCTCTTGTATTCTGTATTTGTCAATGTGTAATGTGGGTAATGTTGATTTTTCCGTGTATTCTAATTAGGTCTGGAGAGAACAGGACCACAATGCATAAATGTTACACCTTCCTCATCTTCATGGTCTTACTGCTGCCCTCTCTAGGACTCAGCAGGTACTACACGTCTTCATTATTGTCCCATGAACATTTTTAAATTGGGATATCAATTTGATTGGAGGTGCACAACACACTCCCCCCGCATCTCGTCAGGATCCGTCCAGCCGTTACCGAGAACCACTATAACGGATTTTTGGACAGGGTCGTTAGCATTAGGTTTGTCAGACAAAGTTTTTTTGCCCTAACCTTGCTTAAAGACGTCGTATTAAAACGAGGCTACAGAGTCCGAGGCTACAGAGGCTACAGAGTCCGAGGCTACAGAGGCTACAGAGTCCGAGGCTACAGAGGCTACAGAGTCCGAGGCTACAGAGGCTACAGAGTCCACAGAGTCCGAGGCTACAGAGGCTACAGAGTCCACAGAGTCCGAGGCTACAGAGGCTACAGAGTCCGAGGCTACAGAGGCTACAGAGTCAGAGGCTACAGAGTCAGAGGCTACAGAGGCTACAGAGGCTACAGAGTCAGAGGCTACAGAGTCAGAGGCTACAGAGTCAGAGGCTACAGAGTCAGAGGCTACAGAGTCCGTAATGTGACATTTAGATCCATTTGGACTGAATAAGTTTGTAGGTGCAACAGTTTTGTTAAATGTATAGTTAATAATCACAGACACATTTCCCTCCATTAAGTACCAACCCTGTGCTACCTTCTTATACTGTATATACAGTGGGGTCAGCCACCAATTGTGCAAGTTCTCCCACTTAAAAAGATGACAGAGGCCTGTAATTTTCATCATAGGTACACTTCAACTATGACAGACAAAATGAGAAGAAAAAAAAATCCAGAAAATCACATTGTAGGATTTTTAATTAATTTATTTGCAAATTATGGTGGAAATAAGTATTTGGTCAATAACAAAAGTTTATCTCAATACTTGGTCATTGCCAACAAAGGGTATATAACAGGGGTCAAATGTTTTCTGTAAGTCCTCACAAGGTTTTCACACACTATTGCTGGTATTTTGGCCCATTCCTCCATGCAGATCTCCTCTAGAGCAGTGAGGTTTTGGGGCTGTTGCTGGGCAACACGGACTTTCAACTCCCTCCAAAGATTTTCTATGGGGTTGAGATCTGGAGACTGGCTAGGCCACTCCAGGACCTTGAAATGCTTCTTACGAAGCCACTCCTTCGTTGCCCGGGCGGTGTGTTTGGGATCATTGTCATGCTGAAAGACGTTTCATCTTCAATGCCCTTGCTGATGGAAGGAGGTTTTCACTCAAAATCTCACAATACATGGCCCCATTCATTCTTTCCTTTACACGGATCAGTCGTCCTGGTCCCTTTGCAGAAAAACAGCCCCAAAGCATGATGTTTCCACCCCCATGCTTCACAGTAGGTATGGTGTTCTTTGGATGCAACTCAGCATTCTTTGTCCTCCAAACACGACGAGTTGAGTTTTTACCAAAAAGTTATATTTTGGTTTCATCTGACCATATGACATTCTCCCAATCTTCTTCTGGATCATCCAAATGGTCTCTAGCAAACTTCAGACGGACCTGGACATGTACTGGCTTAAGCAGGGGGACACGTCTGGCACTGCAGGATTTGAGTCCCTGGCGGCGTAGTGTGTTACTGATGGTAGGCTTTGTTACTTTGGTTCCAGGCTCTCTGCAGGTCCCCCCATGTGGTTCTGGGATTTTTGCTCACCGTTCTTGTGATCATTTTGACTCCACGGGGTGAGATCTTGCGTGGAGCCCCAGATCGAGGGAGATTATCAGTGGTCTTGTATGTCTTCCATTTCCAAATAATTGCTACCACAATTGATTTCTTCAAACCAAGCTGCTTACCTATTGCAGATTCAGTCTTCCCAGCCTGGTACATGTGTACAATTTTGTTTCTGATGTCCTTTGACAGCTCTTTGGTCTTGGCCATAGTGGAGTTTGGATTGTGAATGTTTGAGGTTGTGGACAGGTGTCTTTTATACTAATAACAAGTTCAAACAGGTGCCATTAATACAGGTAACGAGTGGAGGACAGAAGAGCCTCTTAAAGAAGAAGTAACCGGTCTGTGAGAGCCAGAAATCTTGCTTGTTTGTAGGTGACCAAATACTTATTTTCCACCATAATTTGCAAATAAATTCATTAAAAATCCTACAATGTGATTTTCTGGATTTTTTTAAACGTATTTGGCTAAAGTGTATGTAAACTTCTGATTTCAACTGTATACATATATTTTTAAATTGTCTTTGGTATGACTCTGCCAGGGATCGAACTCCCAACCTTCCATTCTGAGGGCGGACACCCCACTGAATGCGGACACTCTCAATGGAGCCCATCACTAGCCTTAATCTGGGTTCACTAGCCTTAATCTGGGTTCACTAGCCTTAATATGGGTTCACTGGCCTTAATCTGGGTTCACTGGCCTTAATCTGGGTTCACTAGCCTTAATCTGGGTTCACTCGCCTTAATCTGGGTTCACTCGCCTTAATCTGGGTTCATTAGCCTTAATCTGGGTTCACTAGCCTGAATCTGGGTTCACTAGCCTTAATCTGGGTTTACTGGCCTTAATCTGGGTTCACTGGCCATAATCTGGGTTCACTCGCCTTAATCTGGGTTCATTAGCCTTAATCTGGGTTCACTAGCCTGAATCTGGGTTCACTGGCCTTAATCTGGGTTCACTGGCCATAATCTGGGTTCACTCGCCTGAATCTGGGTTCACTCGCCTTAATCTGGGTTCACTAGCCTTAATCTGGGTTCACTAGCCTTAATCTGGGTTCACTGGCCTTAATCTGGGTTCACTCACCTTAATCTGGGTTCACTAGCCTTAATCTGGGTTCACAAGCCTTAATCTGGGTTCACTAGCCTTAATCTGGGTGCAGGAAACTGTCCCTTTATGATCCCATTCTCAGTCATGGAGTCTCTAATCCACATATGTCAGAGTCAAGGCCCGCGGGCCACATCCGGCCCGCAAGAAGGTTTTTTACGGCCCCTGGGATGATCTTGATTTATTATTAGAACCGGCCCGCAGCAAGCCGGCAGCCCGCAGATCTTTTACACGCACCAATACTACATTTCCCACAATGCAAAGGTGACGCACCGAGCAGTAGGCTGCTTCATTTCAATATTTATTGGCACAGCAGTCGTCAGCATCACAGTAAAATTAACTTTCAGATACCCATCAAAAATGGCAAAACGGAAGGTGGATACTGAGAACCGGGGGTTTCAAACAAGGTGGGAGTCGGAGTATATGTTCACGAAGGTAGCTGGAAAACCTGTGTGTCTTCTGTGTGGAGAAAGTGTGGCGGTACTGAAAGAGTATAATCTGAGACGACATTATGAAACGAAACACGCGGACAAAAACAAGAATATGGACATGGAACAAAGGCTACAAAAGGCAGAGGAATTAAAACGAGGCCTCAAATCTCGACAGGCTCTGTTCAAAAAAGCCAAATCACAAGGCCAGGCTGCTGTCAAGGCCAGTTTTATTTTGGCAGAAGAGATCGCTAAATCAGCCCGGCCATTTACGGAGGGGATTTCATCAAAAACTGCATGATTAAAGTTTGTGACGAAGTTTGCCCAGAAAAAAGGCAACTCTTTTTAAATGTGAGTCTGAGCAGAAACACCATTGCCGAGAGAGTAGACCAGTTGTCCATCAATCTAAAAGAGCAGCTTGTGAAAAAGGAAAAGATTTTATTGCATATTCCTTGGCTGTGGATGAGAGCACCGACATTTCTGACATTGCCCAGTTGTCAATTTTAATCCGCGGAGTGGACTCCAACCTAAGCGTGACAGAGGAGTTTTTGGCTTTACGTCCTATGCATGGCACAACTACGGGGCATGATTTGTATGAAGAGGTGTCAAGATGTGTAAATGAGATGGAGCTGCCTTGGGAAAAACTCGTGGGTTTGACAACCGACGGAGCACCTGCGATGTGTGGACACAGGAGCGGACTGGTGGCGAAGATACGGGAAAAGATGCAAGAGGAAAACGTGACAGGTGAGCTGACAGCTTATCATTGTATCATACACCAGGAAGCGTTGTGCGGTAAAGCCTTGAAAATGGAGCATGTAATGAGCATCATCACGCGCACAGTTAACTTTATCAGAGCCAAAGGTTTGAATCACCGCCAGTTCAAGGCATTTCTGACGGAGTTAGAAACGGAGCATGGTGATTTGCCTTATCACACAGAGGTGCGATGGCTAAGCCAGGGAAAGGTGCTTCAAAGATGTTTCGAGCTTCGTGAGGAGATTTGTCTGTTCTTGGACAGCAAAGGGAAAGACACAACACAACTCCGAGACGAAATGTTTCTGTGTGAAATGGCTTTTCTGTGTGACATTACGAGTCATCTGAATGCAATAAACTTGCAGCTGCAGGGTCGGGATCGTGTCATCTCTGATATGTACAGTACAGTGAAGGCATTTAAAACCAAACTGACTCTGTGGGAGACGCAGATGCGGAAAGAAAATTTGAGCCACTTTCCCAGCTGCCAGACCATGAAAGAGAAGCTCTCTACCAGTGCGTTCCCGAGCACACAGTTGGCTGATAAAATAGGTATGCTTGCCGCTGACTTTCGACGCCGATTTGCTGACTTTGAAGCACAAAAAAGCAGGTTGGAACTGCTCGGTAACCCATTTGCTGTTGACGTGGAAAGCTCACCACCAAACCTCCAAATGGAGTTGATTGACCTCCAATGCAATGATGCACTGAGGGCAAAATATGCGGCAGTGGGTGCTGCGGAGTTCGCCCGTTTCCTCCCGGCACAATGCCCCAGCTGCGCATCCAGGCTGCTCAAACGTTGTCTATGTTTGGCAGCACATACCTGTGTGAACAACTGTTTTCTTTGATGAACCTGAACAAAACATCACACAGAAGTCGACTTACTGCTGAACACCTCCACTCAATTCTGAGGATTTCTTCAGCTCAGAGCCTTACCCCGAACATTGATGAACTTGTGGAAAAGATGGGACACCACCAAGTATCACCCTCAACCTCAAACAAGTGAACATTACTGTGCAATCACATATTTAGAGTTTTTACTCAGTTCAAGTTTAAAAGTTAAAATTTAATATTTGTTTTCACTGCATGTTACTTCTCCTTAAACAAAGTGTTGTTTTTGATTAATAGATTTTTGCACTTTATTTTTTTGTATTTCAATCCAATTATATTTTAAAAATATTTCAGTTGAGTGGATGATAGAAAATTGCTATTATTGTTTTTTCTTTGAAGTAAATTTAGCCCACTTTTGCTAAAATAGAAAATATAGTCTACTGATGGTGCCTTGAATACCGGTTTCTTTCATTTAATGTTCATGTTATGGGGATATTTATATAAAGGAAATTTGTCTTTTGTGTCTGTTGAAAATTAAAGATTACTGACAGAGCCATAAGAAAATATTGCTTTATTTATCTGATCATATTGTAATATATTTGTTAGGTTTTCAGTAGGTTCAATTAGGTTCACTAGACTATATGCGTCATTTAAAAATTTTTCAATGAACATTCGAACAGTCCGGCCCTCGTCTTGTAGCTGATTTTTTTATTTGGCCCTCCGTCCATTTGACTTTGACACCCCTGCTCTAATCCAATCGTCAACCACCTCGTCACTCTGAGAACTGTTTCCTTCTTCCTTCCAGTCTGGACGTTTTCTTCCGATGGCTGTTTGACAAGCGCTTCCTGGCTGACGCTGCCGTGAGGTTTGAGTAAGTAGCAGTTCCTAGTTCCTCACCAAATGTATTCCTAGGTTCCTGGCGTCTAGAGAGGTTTTTTTTTCTTCTAGCCACCGTACCCTCTACATCTGCATTGCTTGCTGTTTGGCGTTTTAGGCCGGCTGTCTGTATAAGCACATTGTGACATCGTCTGATGTATAAAAAAACATATATTTTTTAAAGTGCTTTAATAAAAATACAGTTGATGGATTTGACCACACTGTCAGTCACAAGACATTACTTTGGATGAATGAGACTTGCCTATCAGCCTCAGAATGATATTTTCTAAATTGTTTCTGGCTCATAATGTAAAAGTTACCAGTCATATCTTAGTGCCGCTTGTAACAATGATCTGTCTTTCAATTTACGTACAGTCAGAACAGCTTCCATATTCTCTGATGTGTCCCTTATGGAACTAGCTGTTAGTTTAGTGTCGTCTTTTAGGAAGGGCTGAACCCCTAGCAGCCTAGCCAGGGGTATTTTAATCTGTTTAGTGTCGTCTTTTAGGAAGGGCTGAACCCCTAGCAGCCTAGCCAGGGGTATTTTAATCTGTTTAGTGTCGTCTTTTAGGAAGGGCTGAACCCCTAGCAGCCTAGCCAGGGGTATTTTAATCTGTTTAGTGTCGTCTTTAGGAAGGGCTGACCCCCTAGCAGCCTAGCCAGAGGTATTTTAATCGGTTAGTTTAGTGTCGTCTTTTAGGAAGGGCTGAACCCCTAGCAGCCTAGCCAGGGGTATTTTAATCTGTTAGTTTAGTGTCGTCTTTAGGAAGGGCTGAACCCCTAGCAGCCTAGCCAGGGGTATTTTAATCTGTTTAGTGTCTTCTTTTAGGAAGGGCTGAACCCCTAGCAGCCTAGCCAGGGGTATTTTAATCTGTTTAGTGTCGTCTTTTAGGAAGGGCTGACCCCCTAGCGGCCTAGCCAGGGGTATTTTAATCTTACCCCACGAGGTCCGGAATGCTGCTGGTTTCCAGCAGGACTAGAATGAGTTACCACACCTGGCCAGCAGGGATAGAATGAGTTACCACACCTGGCCAGCAGGGTTAGAATGAGTTACCACACCTGGCCAGCAGGACTAGAATGAGTTACCACACCTGGCCAGCAGGGTTAGAATGAGTTACCACACCTGGCCAGCAGGGTTAGAATGAGTTACCACACCTGGCCAGCAGGGTTAGAATGAGTTACCACACCTGGCCAGCAGGGATAGAATGAGTTACCACACCTGGCCAGCAGGACTAGAATGAGTTACCACACCTGGCCAGCAGGGTTGAGTTACCATGGCCAGCAGGGATAGAATGAGTTACCACACCTGGCCAGCAGGACTAGAATGAGTTAATGGCCAGTTAGAATGAGTTACCACACCTGGCCAGCAGGGAGAATGAGTTACCACACCTGGCCAATGAGTTACCACACCTGGCCAGCAGGAATGAGTTACCACACCTGGCCAGAGGGTTATGAGTTACCACACCTGGCCAGCAGGGTTAGAATGACCACACCTGGCCAGCAGGGATAGAATGTGGCCAGCAGGGATAGAATGAGTTACCACACCTGGCCAGCAGGGTTAGAATGAGTTACCACACCTGGCCAGCAGGACTAGAATGAGTTACCACACCTGGCCAGCAGGGTTAGAATGAGTTACCACACCTGGCCAGCAGGGTTAGAATGAGTTACCACACCTGGCCAGCAGGGATAGAATGAGTTACCACACCTGGCCAGCAGGGATAGAATGAGTTACCACACCTGGCCAGCAGGACTAGAATGAGTTACCACACCTGGCCAGCAGGACTAGAATGAGTTACCACACCTGGCCAGCAGGGTTAGAATGAGTTACCACACCTGGCCAGCAGGGTTAGAATGAGTTACCACACCTATTCAATCTTCTCAGATCCAGAGTGTATAGGGTCTGAGATTCAGTGAGTAATATTGTTGTTGTGATGTAATATCCTGTCTTTACCCCACCTCATAGTCTAACGTAGTGGTTCTTATCTTAGCCCTACCTTGTCAGGTAACAATGATCTCCTCTGGACCAATCAGAACAGCTTCCATGTTCTCTCATCATATGGTGTCCTTATGGAACTGGCTGTTTGCTTTGGGGTTAGGATAGTCATTTAGGAGGGAGTAAGTCTATCATATCCCCCTTTCACACTGTTGTCCCGACCCGTACTGGGCCGGGCCTGGTTACGTGTCCCACGTCTCTTCAGAAACCATGCTGCAATGAGAACAGAACAAATCCAATCCACCGTAGTGTGGTTCTGGTTGGCACTGTAGTGTGAAAAATGTTATTGTTGCGATGTCATTTCCTGTCTCCCCACCCACCCCAGGTGTGTGTTCCTGCCTGACAACGGGGCGTTCTTTGTGAACTATGTCATCGCGTCGGCGTTCATCGGTAACGCCATGGATCTGCTGAGGATCCCTGGTCTGCTCATGTATATGACCCGGCTGTGTCTGGCTCGCTCTGCTGCCGAGAGACGCAACGTCAAGAGGGTGAGTAGAGGAGCGCCACCTGGTGGTCAAGAAGACCTCAGTTATTCAATCTCATAAACTACATCACTTGTTGGATGAAAATAGTTATATCAAAGATTATCAATGGACTGACAAGATAGTCGACTGACCGCTCTAATAATGGGAATAAATGTCCGGCATAAAACACAAAATATTTTTTGTCAAAGTTGCCAGAATGCCACATTCGTCCACTTAAATCAGTACATTCGTAACAACCTAAACATCACACAACTTCTATTCGATCAAATAAGCCTCACGTTGCAAATTAGCAATTACATTTTATGTTGACCAAATACGACACTCAATGACCTCCATACATAAAATCCCCACTTCCTCTGGTTAACGCTGTATTTTCATGTGGACAGATTTTGGGGCGGAGTCAATTCTCTCACTTCGCCTCTTCCTCTCTGGTTATATGTTACTGCAGTGTTCCCCAACCCTGGTCCTCCGGGTTGTACTGTTGGGTCTCCTGGAGAACCAGGGTTGGGGAACACTGTGCTACTGGGTCAGGGTCAAATACATTTAAAACCAGTCAATTCAGGAAGAAAATTGACATTTCAATGAGCAGAGCAACGAGGAAATTTCAATTTACTTCCTGAATTGACTGTGTTGAAATGGAATGAACCCCAACCCAGGCAAGCTATGCTTTTGTTGAACTTAAGCTTCCCTAAGGACATATAATAATTATCCTCCTGTTAATGTGAGTTCCAGTTCTATAACTCTATTTCTATGCTCTGCAGCACCAGGCGTATCAGTTCCAGTTCTATAACTCTATTTCTATGCTCTGTAGCACCAGGCGTATGAGTTCCAGTTCTATAACTCTATTTCTATGCTCTGTAGCACCAGGCGTATGAGTTCCAGTTCTATAACTCTATTTCTATGCTCTGCAGCACCAGGCATATGAGTTCCAGTTCTATAACTCTCTTTCTATGCTCTGCAGCACCAGGCCTATGAGTTCCAGTTCTATAACTCTCTTTCTATGCTCTGCAGCACCAGGCGTATGAGTTCCAGTTCTATAGCTCTCTTTCTATGCTCTGCAGCACCAGGCGTATGAGTTCCAGTTCTATAACTCTATTTCTATGCTCTGCAGCACCAGGCCTATGAGTTCCAGTTCTATAACTCTCTTTCTATGCTCTGCAGCACCAGGCGTATGAGTTACAGTTCTATAACTCTATTTCTATGCTCTGTAGCACCAGGCCTATGAGTTCCAGTTCTATAACTCTATTTCTATGCTCTGCAGCACCAGTTCTATAACTCTATTTCTATGCTCTGCAGCACCAGGCCTATGAGTTCCAGTTCGGGGCGGCCTATGCCTGGATGATGTGCGTCTTCACTGTGGTCATGACATACAGCATCACCTGTCCAATCATCGTCCCCTTCGGTGAGCTGAGATCCACGGTTACTAACTGGTTTAGTGAGGTGATGTACTGTTACTAACTGGTTTAGTGAGGTGATGTATTGTTACTAACTGGTTTAGTGAGGTGATGTACTGTTACTAACTGGTTTAGTGAGGTGATGTACTGTTACTAACTGGTTTAGTGAGGTGATGTATTGTTACTAACTGGTTTAGTGAGGTGATGTACTGTTACTAACTGGTTTAGTGAGGTGATGTACTGTTACTAACTGGTTTAGTGAGGTGATGTATTGTTACTAACTGGTTTAGTGAGGTGATGTATTGTTACTAACTGGTTTAGTGAGGTGATGTATTGTTACTAACTGGTTTAGTGAGGTGATGTACTGTTACTAACTGGTTTAGTGAGGTGATGTACTGTTACTAACTGGTTTAGTGAGGTGATGTACTGTTACTAACTGGTTTAGTGAGGTGATGTACTGTTACTAACTGGTTTAGTGAGGTGATGTATTGTTACTAACTGCACACTGGGCACAGAGGGGTTAAATCAACATGGAAGAAAATATAGTCATCAACTATTGATTTGCAGATGACATTTCAACCACGGGGGTTAAGTCGTCATGGTAATCCATTTTCAACATAGACAAACCTTGTATAAAATATATTGAATTTGTACCTTTGAAACAATATCAGATCTTCACCGTAATATCCACTATAAGAAGAACAAAACTCTAGGCTGTTACCAATGTGCTATGTTGAGATATGTTGTTGAGGAAATCTCCACTTAACAGATTCACTGTTGCTATCAACGTTATTCCAAAGGGTAGGTTCAAGAGAGCACATTAAATATACCCATACTTGATCAATTATATCATCAATAATGCTATTTAGGCCTATATATGAGTTTAAGGAGTCATAAACAGCTGTTGTTATAATTGGACCCAGGATTGATCTAAAATACACCATACATAAAGAATATGACTCAATCAAATCAAAATGGATTCAAACTGGATTTAAAGTTTGATTGAATTGAGTCCTATCCTTTAACTTGAAATGGCGAAGTGGATCCCACATATCAATTATTCATTTGTAGACAGACGTGAATTCAAGGCAGACTCAGTGGCACAGATGGAACTAGCCAATCAGTAGATGGGATCTCCTTTAAATGTCTATGTTTGGTTTGCGTTGTCAATCAAACACTATTCAATATAACTTTTGTAAACACAGCAGAGAGCCTAAACGTTAAGGCTCTCTTACAAACGAATGTAACATTCTATGTTCTCTCAAAGGAATGTAACATTCCACCTTGTATTGCTATTGTCACCTCAACATTCTATGTTCTCTCAAAGGAATGTAACATTCCACCTTGTATTGTTATTGTCACCTCAACATTCTATGTTCTCTCAAAGGAATGTAACATTCCACCTTGTATTGTTATTGTCACCTCAACATTCTATGTTCTCTCAAAGGAATGTAACATTCCACCTTGTATTGTTATTGTCACCTCAACATTCTATGTTCTCTCAAAGGAATGTAACATTCCACCTTGTATTGTTATTGTCACCTCAACATTCTATGTTCTCTCAAAGGAATGTAACATTCCACCTTGTATTGTTATTGTCACCTCAACATTCTATGTTCTCTCAAAGGAATGTAACATTCCACCTTGTATTGTTATTGTCACCTCAACATTCTATGTTCTCTCAAAGGAATGTAACATTCCACCTTGTATTGTTATTGTCACCTCAACATTCTATGTTCTCTTATGACATCACAGAGAGCGTACGTGTTCAGCGGTCTCTTGTCCGCGGGGATCTTCACCATTTGATTTAATCATCTTGAATTAAATCTCAGTTGCAATCCAGGTCGTTGGGTTGTGCTCTGAGACGAAGCACAGTGATAAAACGTTATGTTTCGTTGTATAAATATCTGACAATCACATTTCAATTTGGTTATGCTTTTCTTTTTTTTTTTTTACGGTTCAAAGCGCAGTGATAACATATTTAGGTGACAACTAAACCACAAATCAGACGTTGTTTTTCCGGTTGGAATACATAGTAAACATAGTGGGAACACGTTGGGATATCTACCAACTTTTGGCTGTCTTTTTGAATGTTTGATCATAGGTTGTAATCTCATTCATCAATGTATCAACCAAATAAAACCCAATTATCCACATTGGAATGACGTAGTGTGCCCACTGGGCGGCTTTATGCACTGGGATGGCTTTCCCAAAGCTTTGGTAGCTAAAATATGTGTGTGTCCCGGGAATATTTCTTGTAGGTTATCACCTGACTAGTAGGTTATTTATCACCTGACTAGTAGGGTATTTATCACCTGACTAGTAGGGTATTTATCACCTGACTAGTAGGTTATATATCACCTGACTAGTAGGTTATTTATCACCTGACTAGTAGGTTATATATCACCTGACTAGTAGGTTATATATCACCTGACTAGTAGGTTATTTATCACCTGACTAGTAGGTTATATATCACCTGACTAGTAGGTTATTTATCACCTGACTAGTAGGTTATTTATCACCTGACTAGTAGGTTATATATCACCTGACTAGTAGGTTATTTATCACCTGACTAGTAGGTTATATATCACCTGACTAGTAGGTTATTTATCACCTGACTAGTAGGTTATTTATCACCTGACTAGTAGGTTATTTATCACCTGACTAGTTGGTTATCACCTGACTAGCAGGTTATATATCACCTGACAGTCAATATTCCCGGGACAGGTTCCATTTCTAAAATGAAGAGGGGAGGGGACCCCTGTAGTGGGGTTTAGGGACAAGCTAGTATTTAGGCCCACTGACTCTCTCCGCTCCCCCCTCTCCTCTCCTCTCTCTCTGCCCTCTCCCCTCTCTCCGCTCCCCCCTCCCTCTCCCTCCGCTCCTCCCTCCCTCTCTCTCCTCTCTCCTCCGCTCCCCCCTCTCCTCTCCTCTCCCCCTCCCTCTCCTCTCTCCGCTCCCCCTCCCTTGCCTCCTCTCTCCTCCCCCCTCCCTCTCCTCTCTCCGCTCCCCCTCCCCCCTCTCCTCTCTCTCTCGCTCCCCCCCCTCCCTCTCTCTCTCTCCCCCTCCCTCTCCCTCTCCCCCTCCTCCGCTCCCCCTCCCTCTCCTCTCTCTCCGCTCCCCCTCCCTCTCCTCTCTCTCCGCTCCCCCTCCCTCCTCTCTCTCCTCCCCCTCCTCTCCTCTCTCCGCTCCTCCTCCCTCTCCTCTCTCTCGCTCCCCTCCCTCTCCTCTCTCTCCGCTCCCCCTCCCTCTCCTCTCTCTCCGCTCCCCCTCCCTCCCTCCTCTCTCCCTCCCCCTCCCTCCCTCTCTCTCTCTCCCCCCCCTCCCTCTCCTCTCTCCGCTCCCCTCCCTCTCCTCTCCTCCCCTCCGCTCCCCCTCTCCTCTCTCTCCGCTCCCCCTCCCTCTCCTCTCTCCTCCGCTCCCCCTCCCTCTCTCCTCTCCATCCCCCTCCCCTCCCTCTCTCCTCTCCTCTCTCTCCGCTCCCCCTCCCTCTCCCTCTCCCCTCTCCTCTCCCCTCCCCCTCCCTCCTCTCTCTCCGCTCCCTCTCCTCTCTCTCTCCCCCTCCTCTCCTCTCCGCTCCCCCTCCCTCTCCCTCTCTCTCCGCTCCCCCTCTCTCCGCTCCCTCTCCCTCCCCCTTCCCTCCCCCTCTCCTCTCCCTCCGCTCCCCCTCCCTCTCCTCTCTCTCCCTCCGCTCCCCCCTCCTCTCCTCTCTCTCTCCCTCTCTCCGCTCCCCCTCCCCCTCCCTCCTCTCTCTCCGCTCCCCCTCCCTCCCTCTCTCTCCGCTCCCCCTCCCTCCCTCTCTCCGCTCTCCCTCCCCTCCCTCCCTCTCTCTCCGCTCCCCCCTCCCTCTCCTCTCTCTCCGCTCCCCCTCCCTCTCCTCTCCCTCCGCTCCCCCCTCTCCTCCTCTCCTCTCTCTCCCGCTCCCCCTCCCTCTCTCTCCCTCTCTCTCCGCCCCCTCCCTCTCTCCCCCTCTCTCCGCTCCCCCCTCCCTCCTCTCTCTCTCGCTCCCCCTCCCCTCCCTCTCCTCTCTCTCCCTCCCCCTCCCTCTCCTCTCTCTCCGCTCCCCCTCCCTCTCCTCTCTCTCCGCTCTCCTCCGCTCCCCCTCCCTCTCCTCTCTCTCCCCCCCTCCCTCTCCTCTCCCTCCCCTCCCTCCCCCCTCCCTCTCTCCGCTCCCCCTCCCTCTCCCCTCTCCCTCTCGCCTCCCCTCCCTCTCCTCTCTCTCCGCTCCCCCTCCCTCTCCTCTCTCTCCGCTCCCCCCCCCTCCCTCCCTCTCCTCTCTCCGCTCCCCCTCCCCTCCTCTCTCTCCGCTCCCCCTCCTCTCCGCTCCCCCCCCTCCCTCTCCTCTCTCTCCGCTCCCCCCTCCCTCCCTCTCTCTCTCTCTCCCGCTCCTCCCTCTCCCCCCCCTCCCTCTCCTCTCTCTCCGCTCCCCCTCCCTCTCCTCTCTCTCCGCTCCCCCTCCCCCTCCCTCTCCTCTCTCTCCGCTCCCCCTCCCTCTCCTCTCCCTCTCGCTCCCCTCCCTCTCCTCTCGCTCCCCCCCCCTCCCTCTCCTCTCCGCTCCCTCCCTCTCCCTCTCCTCCCTCTCCTCCTCTCCTCCCCCTCCTCTCTCTCCCTCCCCCTCCTCTCCTCTCTCCCTCCGCTCCCCCTCCCTCTCCTCTCCCTCCGCTCCCCCTCCCTCTCCTCCCTCTCCCCCTCCCCCTCTCCTCCTCTCCGCTCCCCCTCCCTCTCCGCTCCTCCGCTCCCCCTCCCTCTCTCTCTCTCCTCCCCTCCTCCCTCCTCTCCTCTCTCCCCCTCCCTCTCTCTCTCTCCCTCCTCTCCTCTCCCTCTCCCTCTCCGCTCCTCTCCCCCTCCCTCCCTCCTGCTCCCCCTCCGCTCCTCTCCTCCTCCCTCCCTCCTCTCTCTCCGCTCCCCCTCCCTCTCCTCTCCTCCGCTCCCTCTCCCTCTCTCCTCCCCCTCCCTCCTCTCTCCGCTCCCCTCCCTTTCTCCTCCTCTCTCCGCTCCCCCTCCCTCTCTCCTCTCTCTCTCCCCCTCCCTCTCCTCTCTCTCCCTCCCCCTCCCTCTCCTCTCTCTCCGCTCCCCCTCCCTCTCCTCCTCTCTCTCTGCTCCCCCTCCCTCTCCTCTCCCTCCGCTCCCCCCCTCCCTCTCTCCAGGTCTGATGTACATGCTGTTGAAGCACCTGGCAGATCGCTACAACATGTACTATGCCTACCTTCCCTCCAAGCTGGACAAGAAGATCCACTCTGGGGCCGTCAACCAGGTGGTGGCAGCACCTATCCTCTGTCTCTTCTGGCTCCTGTTCTTCTCCACTCTCCGCACAGGTACGAGGTCGCCACCTAGTGGCCGTTCTGGGCCATAACAGTCTCAAATACAGGGCCTTCAGAAAGTGTTCACACCTTGACTTTATCCAACATTTTATTGTTACAACCTGAATTGAAAATGGATCAAATTTAGATTTTAAAAATTGTAGCTGGCCTACACACAATACCCCATAATGTCAATGTAGAAATAATGTTTAATTCATTTGTAAAAATAAAAACATAAAATCTGAAATCTCATCTATTAGCAACAAGGCACTAAAGTAATACTGCAAAAAAAATTGGAGAAACCAGTTAACCGTTTGCCCTGAATGGAGAAACCAGTTAACCGTTTACCCTGAATGCTGTTGGATTGGAGAAACCAGTTAACCGTTTGCCCTGAATGCTGTTGGAATGGAGAAACCAGTTAACCGTTTGCCCTGAATGCTGTTGGATTGGAGAAACCAGTTAACCATTTACCCTGAATGCTGTTGGAATGGAGAAACCAGTTAACCGTTTGCCCTGAATGCTGTTGGATTGGAGAAACCAGTTAACCTTTTGCCCTGAATGGAGAAACCTCCGCTCCCTCCCTCTCCTCTCTCCGTTAACCGTTTGCCCTGAATGCTGTTGGAATGGAGAAACCAGTTAACCGTTTGCCCTGAATGCTGTTGGATTGGAGAAACCAGTTAACCATTTACCCTGAATGCTGTTGGATTGGAGAAACCAGTTAACCATTTACCCTGAATGCTGTTGGAATGGAGAAACCAGTTAACCTTTTGCCCTGAATGCTGTTGGAATGGAGAAACCAGTTAACCGTTTGCCCTGTTGGATTGGAGAAACCAGTTAACCATTTACCCTGAATGGAGAAACCAGTTAACCGTTTGCCCTGATTGGAGAAACCAGTTAACCGTTTGCCCTGTTGGAATGGAGAAACCAGTTAACCTTTTGCCCTGAATGCTGTTGGATTGGAGAAACCAGTTAACCATTTACCCTGAATGCTGTTGGAATGGAGAAACCAGTTAACCTTTTGCCCTGAATGCTGTTGGAATGGAGAAACCAGTTAACCTTTTACCCTGAATGCTGTTGGAATGGAGAAACCAGTTAACCATTTACCCTGAATGCTGTTGGAATGGAGAAACCAGTTAACCTTTTGCCCTGAATGCTGTTGGAATGGAGAAACCAGTTAACCGTTTGCCCTGTTGGATTGGAGAAACCAGTTAACCATTTACCCTGAATGGAGAAACCAGTTAACTCGCTTTGCCCTGATTGGAGAAACCAGTTAACCGTTTGCCCTGAATGCTGTTGGAATGGAGAAACCAGTTAACCGTTTGCCCTGAATGCTGTTGGATTGGAGAAACCAGTTAACCATTTACCCTGAATGGAGAAACCAGTTAACCTTTTGCCCTGAATGGAGAAACCAGTTAACCATTTGCCCCCCTGGAGAAACCAGTTAACCGTTTGCCCTGAATGGAGAAACCAGTTAACCTTTTCCGCCCTGAATGCTGTTGGAATGGAGAAACCAGTTAACCTTTTGCCCTGAATGCTGTTGGATTGGAGAAACCAGTTAACCATTTACCCTGAATGCTGTTGGAATGGAGAAACCAGTTAACCTTTTTGCCCTGAATGCTGTTGGAATGGAGAAACCAGTTAACCGCTTGCCCTGTTGGATTGGAGAAACCAGTTAACCATTTACCCTGAATGGAGAAACCAGTTAACCGCTTGCCCTGATTGGAGAAACCAGTTAACCGCTTGCCCTGTTGGATTGGAGAAACCAGTTAACCATTTACCCTGAATGCTGTTGGATTGAGAAACCAGTTAACCATTTGCCCTGAATGCTGTTGGAATGGAGAAACCAGTTAACCGTTTGCCCTGTTGGATTGGAGAAACCAGTTAACCATTTACCCTGAATGGAGAAACCAGTTAACCGCTTGCCCTGATTGGAGAAACCAGTTAACCGCTTGCCCTGAATGCTGTTGGAATGGAGAAACCAGTTAACCGTTGCCCTGAATGCTGTTGGAATGGAGAAACCAGTTAACCGCTTGCCCTGAATGCTGTTGGAATGGAGAAAACAGTTAACCGCTTGCCCTGAATGCTGTTGGATTGGAGAAACCAGTTAACCATTTACCCTGAATGGAGAAACCAGTTAACCTTTACCCTGAATGGAGAAACCAGTTAACCATTTGCCCTGAATGGAGAAACCAGTTAACCGTTTGCCCTGAATGGAGAAACCAGTTAACCGTTTGCCCTGAATGGAGAAACCAGTTAACCTTTACCCTGAATGCTGTTGGAATGGAGAAACCAGTTAACCTTTGCCCTGAATGCTGTTGGATTGGAGAAACCAGTTAACCATTTACCCTGAATGCTGTTGGAATGGAGAAACCAGTTAACCTTTTGCCCTGAATGCTGTTGGAATGGAGAAACCAGTTAACCTTTTGCCCTGAATGCTGTTGGAATGGAGAAACCAGTTAACCATTTACCCTGAATGCTGTTGGAATGGAGAAACCAGTTAACCTTTTGCCCTGAATGCTGTTGGAATGGAGAAACCAGTTAACCGTTTGCCCTGTTGGATTGGAGAAACCAGTTAACCATTTACCCTGAATGGAGAAACCAGTTAACCGTTTGCCCTGATTGGAGAAACCAGTTAACCGCTTGCCCTGAATGCTGTTGGAATGGAGAAACCAGTTAACCGCTTGCCCTGAATGCTGTTGGAATGGAGAAACCAGTTAACCGCTTGCCCTGAATGCTGTTGGAATGGAGAAACCAGTTAACCGCTTGCCCTGAATGCTGTTGGATTGGAGAAACCAGTTAACCATTTACCCTGAATGGAGAAACCAGTTAACCTTTTACCCTGAATGGAGAAACCAGTTAACCATTTGCCCTGAATGGAGAAACCAGTTAACCGTTTGCCCTGAATGGAGAAACCAGTTAACCTTTTACCCTGAATGCTGTTGGAATGGAGAAACCAGTTAACCTTTTGCCCTGAATGCTGTTGGATTGGAGAAACCAGTTAACCATTTACCCTGAATGCTGTTGGAATGGAGAAACCAGTTAACCTTTTGCCCTGAATGGAGAAACCAGTTAACCGTTTGCCCTGATTGGAGAAACCAGTTAACCGTTTGCCCTGAATGCTGTTGGAATGGAGAAACCAGTTAACCGTTTGCCCTGAATGCTGTTGGATTGGAGAAACCAGTTAACCATTTACCCTGAATGGAGAAACCAGTTAACCTTTTGCCCTGAATGGAGAAACCAGTTAACCATTTGCCCTGAATGGAGAAACCAGTTAACCGTTTGCCCTGAATGGAGAAACCAGTTAACCTTTTACCCTGAATGCTGTTGGAATGGAGAAACCAGTTAACCTTTTGCCCTGAATGCTGTTGGATTGGAGAAACCAGTTAACCATTTACCCTGAATGCTGTTGGAATGGAGAAACCAGTTAACCTTTTGCCCTGAATGCTGTTGGAATGGAGAAACCAGTTAACCGTTTGCCCTGTTGGATTGGAGAAACCAGTTAACCATTTACCCTGAATGGAGAAACCAGTTAACCGTTTGCCCTGATTGGAGAAACCAGTTAACCGTTTGCCCTGTTGGATTGGAGAAACCAGTTAACCATTTACCCTGAATGCTGTTGGATTGGAGAAACCAGTTAACCATTTGCCCTGAATGCTGTTGGAATGGAGAAACCAGTTAACCGTTTGCCCTGTTGGATTGGAGAAACCAGTTAACCATTTACCCTGAATGGAGAAACCAGTTAACCGTTTGCCCTGATTGGAGAAACCAGTTAACCGTTTGCCCTGAATGCTGTTGGAATGGAGAAACCAGTTAACCGTTTGCCCTGAATGCTGTTGGAATGGAGAAACCAGTTAACCGTTTGCCCTGAATGCTGTTGGAATGGAGAAAACAGTTAACCGTTTGCCCTGAATGCTGTTGGATTGGAGAAACCAGTTAACCATTTACCCTGAATGGAGAAACCAGTTAACCTTTTACCCTGAATGGAGAAACCAGTTAACCATTTGCCCTGAATGGAGAAACCAGTTAACCGTTTGCCCTGAATGGAGAAACCAGTTAACCGTTTGCCCTGAATGGAGAAACCAGTTAACCTTTTACCCTGAATGCTGTTGGAATGGAGAAACCAGTTAACCTTTTGCCCTGAATGCTGTTGGATTGGAGAAACCAGTTAACCATTTACCCTGAATGCTGTTGGAATGGAGAAACCAGTTAACCTTTTGCCCTGAATGCTGTTGGAATGGAGAAACCAGTTAACCTTTTACCCTGAATGCTGTTGGAATGGAGAAACCAGTTAACCATTTACCCTGAATGCTGTTGGAATGGAGAAACCAGTTAACCTTTTGCCCTGAATGCTGTTGGAATGGAGAAACCAGTTAACCGTTTGCCCTGTTGGATTGGAGAAACCAGTTAACCATTTACCCTGAATGGAGAAACCAGTTAACCGTTTGCCCTGATTGGAGAAACCAGTTAACCGTTTGCCCTGAATGCTGTTGGAATGGAGAAACCAGTTAACCGTTTGCCCTGAATGCTGTTGGAATGGAGAAACCAGTTAACCGTTTGCCCTGAATGCTGTTGGAATGGAGAAACCAGTTAACCGTTTGCCCTGAATGCTGTTGGATTGGAGAAACCAGTTAACCATTTACCCTGAATGGAGAAACCAGTTAACCTTTTACCCTGAATGGAGAAACCAGTTAACCATTTGCCCTGAATGGAGAAACCAGTTAACCGTTTGCCCTGAATGGAGAAACCAGTTAACCTTTTACCCTGAATGCTGTTGGAATGGAGAAACCAGTTAACCTTTTGCCCTGAATGCTGTTGGATTGGAGAAACCAGTTAACCATTTACCCTGAATGCTGTTGGAATGGAGAAACCAGTTAACCTTTTGCCCTGAATGCCGTTGGAATGGAGAAACCAGTTAACCTTTTACCCTGAATGCTGTTGGAATGGAGAAACCAGTTAACCTTTTGCCCTGAATGCTGTTGGAATGGAGAAACCAGTTAACCGTTTACCCTGAATGCTGTTGGAATGGAGAAACCAGTTAACCTTTTGCCCTGAATGCTGTTGGAATGGAGAAACCAGTTAACCGTTTGCCCTGAATGCTGTTGGAATGGAGAAACCAGTTAACCTTTTGCCCTGAATGCTGTTGGAATGGAGAAACCAGTTAACCGTTTACCCTGAATGCTGTTGGAATGGAGAAACCAGTTAACCTTTTGCCCTGAATGCTGTTGGAATGGAGAAACCAGTTAACCGTTTGCCCTGAATGCTGTTGGAATGGAGAAACCAGTTAACCGTTTGCCCTGAATGCTGTTGGAATGGAGAAACCAGTTAACCGTTTGCCCTGAATGCTGTTGGAATGGAGAAACCAGTTAACCGTTTACCCTGAATGGAGAAACCAGTTAACCGTTTGCCCTGAATGCTGTTGGAATGGAGAAACCAGTTAACCGTTTGCCCTGAATGCTGTTGGATTGGAGAAACCAGTTAACCGTTTACCCTGAATGGAGAAACCAGTTAACCGTTTGCCCTGAATGCTGTTGGAATGGAGAAACCAGTTAACCGTTTGCCCTGAATGCTGTTGGATTGGAGAAACCAGTTAACCGTTTACCCTGAATGGAGAAACCAGTTAACCGTTTACCCTGAATGGAGAAACCAGTTAACCGTTTACCCTGAATGGAGAAACCAGTTAACCGTTTACCCTGAATGCTGTTGGATTCGAGGTTAAACTTGGAACATTGTTATACTCAGAAGTGTAGGAACTTTAGTTACAAAAGAGACATAATGAAGCTTGGGAAGAGTGCAAAACACATAACAGGACTGATAAGGACACATAACAGTACTGATAAGGACACATAACAGGACTGATAAGGACACATAACAGTACTGATAAGGACACATAACAGGACTGATAAGGACACATAACAGGACTGATAAGGACACATGACAGGACTGATAAGGACACATGACAGGACTGATAAGGACACATAACAGGACTGATAAGGACACATGACAGGACTGATAAGGAGACATGACAGGACTGATAAGGAGACATGACAGGACTAATGACTGATAAGGAGACATGACAGGACTGATAAGGAGACATGACAGGACTGATAAGGAGACATGACAGGACTGATAAGGAGACATGACAGGACTGATGACTGATAAGGACACATGACAGGACTGATAAGGACACATGACAGTACTGATAAGGACACATGACAGGACTGATAAGGACACATGACAGGACTGATAAGGACACATGACAGGACTGATAAGGACACATGACAGGACTGATAAGGACACATGACAGGACTGATAAGGAGACATGACAGGACTGATAAGGAGACATGACAGGACTGATAAGGAGACATGACAGGACTGATAAGGACACATGACAGGACTGATAAGGAGACATGACAGGACTGATGACTGATAAGGACACATGACAGGACTGATAAGGAGACATGACAGGACTGATAAGGACACATGACAGGACTGATAAGGAGACATGACAGGACTGATAAGGACACATGACAGGACTGATAAGGACACATGACAGGACTGATAAGGAGACATGACAGGACTGATAAGGAGACATGACAGGACTGATAAGGACACATGCCAGGACTGATAAGAGACATGACAGGACTGATAAGGAGACATGACAGGACTGATAAGGAGACATGACAGGACTGATAAGGACACATGACAGGACTGATAAGGACACATGACAGGACTGATAAGGAGACATGACAGGACTGATAAGGAGACATGACAGGACTGATAAGGAGACATGACAGGACTGATAAGGAGACATGACAGGACTGATAAGGACACATGACAGGACTGATAAGGACACATGACAGGACTAATAAGGACACATGACAGGACTGATAAGGAGACACGACAGGACTGATAAGGAGACACGACAGGACTGATAAGGAGACATGACAGTACTGATAAGGACACATGACAGGACTGATAAGGACACATGACAGGACTGATAAGGACACATGACAGGACTGATAAGGACACATGCCAGGACTGATAAGGACACATGACAGGACTGATAAGGAGACATGACAGGACTGATAGGGACACATGACAGGACTGATAAGGACACATGACAGGACTGATAAGGAGACATGACAGGACTGATGACTGATAAGGAGACATGACAGGACTGATGACTGATAAGGAGACATGACAGGACTGATGACTGATAAGGACACATGACAGGACTGATGACTGATAAGGAGACATGACAGGACTGATAAGGGGATAAACCATTGAAGGCCCATATCACTGAGTTCCCTGCTTAGCAAGAATGATGCAATGTTTAGAGCTACGGAGGAGACCCCACCCAAAGTGGGGTATGAATACCACCTCGGGGGAAGCCACCTCGCGGGAAGCCACGTCAGTGTCTGAGTTACAGCTGTATCGACAAGAAGAATTCAACTTGGTTAAGGTTCTCTAGTGTCCGTGAGTTATTTCCTCAAAATTAGAGCCTAACCATACAAAATGTTATGTTTGGGGCAAATCCAATACAACACATTGTTGAGTACCACTCTCCATATTTTCAAGCATACAGAGCATTCAGAAAGTATTCAAACCCCTTTCCCACCTTTTGTTACTTTACAGCCGTATTCTAAAATTGATTAAATTTCTTTTTTTTGTTTTCATCAGTCTACACACAATACCCCATAATGACAAGGCATTTTTGCAAATGTGTGCAGTTGACAGTACATGTCAAGAGAAAAAACCAGGCCGTGAGGACAAAGGAATTGTCCATAGAGCTCCAAGATAGGATTGTGTTGAGGCACAGATCTGGGGAGGGTACCAATAAATGTCTTCAGTATTGAAGGTCCCCAAGAACACAGTGGCCTCCATCATTCTTAAATGGAAGAAGTTTGGAACCACCAACACTCTTTCTAGAACTGACCGCCCAGCCAAACTGACCAATCAGGGGAGAAGGGCCTTGGTCAGGGAGGTGACCAAGAACCCGGTGGTCACTCTCACAGAGCTCCTCTGTGGAGATGGTTGTCCTTCTGGAAGGTTCTCCCATCTCTACAGCACTCCACCAATCAGGCCTTTATGGTAGAGTGGCCAGACGTAAGCCACTCCTCAGCAAAAGGCACATGACAGCCCGCTTGGAGTTTGTCAAAAAAGCACCGAAGACTCTGACCATGAAAAACAGGATTCTCTGGTCTGATGAAACCCAGATTGATTTCTTTGGCCTAAATTCCAAGTGTCTGGAGGAAACCTGGCACCATCCCTACGAGGAAGCATGGTGGTGGCACCATCCCTACGAGGAAGCATGGTGGTGGCAGTATCATGCTGTGGGGATGTTTTTCAGAGGCAGGGACTGGGAGACTAGTCAGGATCAAGGGAAAGATGAACGGAGCAAAGTACAGAAAGATCCTTGATGAAAACCTGCACCAGAGCGCTCAGGACCTCAGACTGGGGTGAAGGTTCACCTTCCAACAGGACAACGACCCTAAAGCACACAGCCAAGACAACGCAGGAGTGGCTTCGGGACAAGTCTCTGAATGTCCTTGAGTGGCCCAGCCAGAGCCCGGACTTGAACCCGATCGAACATCTCTGGAGAGACCTGAAAACAGCTGTGCAGCAACGCTCCCCATCCAACCTGACAGAGCTTGAGAGGATGTGCAGAGAAGAATGGGAGAAACTCCCCAAATACAGGTGTACCAAGCTTGTAGCCTCATACCCAAGAAGACTTGAGGCTGTAATCACTGCCAAAGGTGCTTCAACAAAGTACTGAGTAAAGGGTCTGAATACTTATGTAAATGTGATTAAAGTAAATATGATATTACCGGTTTTTATTTGTAATAAATAAAAATGTAAAAACTGTTTTTTTGATTTTTATTTGTGTGTAGATTGAAGAGGGACCTGTGTTTTCTTTTGAGTGAAACAAAAAGTAGGAAGTCAAGGGGTCTGAATACTTTACGAATGCGTTTAACCTTGAATAAGGGTTTCAAATTTGGGGAAATTACAACTCTAATTGTTTTAGATTTTTTTTTAAACATTTTGTCAGTAAATGCATCTCCGTCTCATGTTGTTCAGTGGTTGCACAGCCTTTCCTCTACAGGGAGCCAGGTTTTCCTGTTGTTCAGTGTTTGCACAGCCTTTCCTCTACAGGGAGCCAGGTTTTCCTGTTGTTCAGTGGTTGCACAGCCTTTCCTCTACAGGGAGCCAGGTTTTCCTGTTGTTCAGTGGTTGCACAGCCTTTCCTCTACAGGGAGCCAGGTTTTCCTGTTGTTCAGTGGTTGCACAGCCTTTCCTCTACAGGGAGCCAGGTTTTCCTGTGTCTACCCTTCGCTCGCTCTCAATTTAAGGGCTTTATCGGCATGGGAAACATATGTTAACATGAATTTAATTTGCCAAAGCAAATGAAAAGGATAATAAATAGAAGTGAAATAAACAATAAAATGTAACAGTAAACATTACACATACAGAACCATAAAGACATTACAAATATCATATTATATATATTCACTCATTGTACATTTCTAATGTCATATTGTGTCTATATAGTGTTGTAACGATGTGCAAATAGTTAAAGTACAAAAAATCAGCATAAATATAGGTTGTATTTACAATGGTGTTTGTTCTTCACTGGTTGCCCTTTTCTCATGGCAACAGGTCACACATCTTGCTGCTGTGATGCACACTGTGGTATTTCACCCAGTAGATATGGGAGTTGATCAAAATTGGGTTTGTTTTCGAATTCTTTGTGGGTCTGTGTAATCTGAGGGAAATATGTGTCTCTAATATGGTCATACATTGGGCAGGAGGTTAGGAAGTGCAGCTCAGTTTCCACCTCATTTTGTGGGCAGTGTGCATAGCCTGTCTTCTCTTGAGAGCCATGTCTGCCTACGGCGGCCTTTCTCAATAGCAAGGCTATGCTCACTGTGTATTCTGTTTAGGGCCAAATAGCATTCTAGTTTGCTCTGTTTTTTTGTTAATTCTTTCCAATGTATCAAGTAATTATCTTTTTGTTTTCTCATGAATTCGTTGGGTCTAATTGCGTTGCTGTCCTGAGGCTCTGTGGGGTGTGCTTGTGAACAGAGCCCCAGGACCAGCTTGCTTAGGGGACTCTTCTCCAGGTTCATCTCTCTGTAGTTGATGTTTTGGGAATCACTTCCTTTTTTGTGTTTGTAGAATTTAAATGTTATTTTCTGGATTTGGATAATTAGTGGATATCGGCCTAATTCTGCTCTTTTGCTCTCTCCTGTCTCTCTCCTCTCCTGTCTCTCTCCTCTCCTGTCTCTCTCTCCTCTCCTGTCTCTCTCCTCTCCTGTCTCTCTCTCCTCTCCTGTCTCTCTCTCCTCTCCTGTCTCTCTCTCCTCTCCTGTCTCTCTCTCCTCTCCTGTCTCTCTCTCCTCTCCTGTCTCTCTCTCCTCTCCTGTCTCTCTCTCCTCTCCTGTCTCTCTCTCTCCTCCTGTCTCTCTCTCCTCTCCTGTCTCTCTCTCCTCTCCTGTCTCTCTCTCCTCTCCTGTCTCTCTCCTCTCCTGTCTCTCTCTCCTCTCCTGTCTCTCTCTCTCTCCTGTCTCTCTCTCCTCTCCTGTCTCTCTCTCCTCTCCTGTCTCTCTCTCCTCTCCTGTCTCTCTCTCCTCTCCTGTCTCTCTCTCCTCCTGTCTCTCTCTCCTCTCCTGTCTCTCTCTCCTCTCCTGTCTCTCTCTCCTCTCCTGTCTCTCTCTCCTCTCCTGTCTCTCTCTCCTCTCCTGTCTCTCTCTCTCTCCTCCTGTCTCTCCTCTCCTGTCTCTCTCTCTCCTCCTGTCTCTCCTCTCCTGTCTCTCTCTCTCCTCCTGTCTCTCCTCTCCTGTCTCTCTCTCCTCTCCTGTCTCTCTCCTCTCCTGTCTCTCTCTCCTCTCCTGTCTCTCTCTCCTCTCCTGTCTCTCTCTTCCTCCTGTCTCTCCTCTCCTGTCTCTCTCTCCTCTCCTGTCTCTCTCTCCTCTCCTGTCTCTCTCTCCTCTCCTGTCTCTCTCTCTCTCCCTGTCTCTCTCTCCTCTCCTGTCTCTCTCTCCTCTCCTGTCTCTCTCTCCTCCTCCTGTCTCTCTCTCCTCTCCTGTCTCTCTCTCCTCTCCTGTCTCTCTCTCCTCTCCTGTCTCTCTCTCCTCTCCTGTCTCTCTCTCCCTCTCCTGTCTCTCTCTCCTCTCCTGTCTCTCTCTCCTCTCCTGTCTCTCTCTCCTCCTGTCTCTCCTCTCCTGTCTCTCTCTCCTCTCCTGTCTCTCTCTCCTCTCCTGTCTCTCTCCTCTCCTGTCTCTCTCTCCTCTCCTGTCTCTCTCTCCTCTCCTGTCTCTCTCTCTCCTCCTGTCTCTCCTCTCCTGTCTCTCTCTCCTCTCCTGTCTCTCTCTCTCCTCCTCTCTCTCTCCTCCTGTCTTCTCTCCTCTCCAGTCTCCCCTCTCTCCTCTCCTGTCTTAGAGGGAAACTCCTCCTGTCTCTCCTCTCCTGTCTCTCTCTCTCCTGTCTGGTCTCTCTCTCCTGTCTCTCCTCTCCTGTCCTGATCTCCTCTCCTGTCTCTCTCTCCTGGTGTCCCTCTCTCCTCCTGTCTCTCCTCTCCTGTCTCTCTCCTCTCCTGTCTGTCTCCTCTCCTGTCTCTCTCTCCTCTCCTGTCTCTCTCTCCTCCTGTCTCTCCTCTCCTGTCTGTCTCTCTCCTCTCCTGATCTCCTCTCCTGTCTCTCTCTCCTCTCCTGTCTCTCTCTCCTCTCCTGTCTCTCTCCCTCTCCTGTCTGTCCTCTCCTGGTCCTGTCTCTCTCCCTCCTCTCCCTGGTGTCTCTCTCTCTCTCCTCCTGTCTCTCCTCTCCTGTCTCTCTCCTCCTGTCTCTCCTCTCCTGTCTCTCTCTCCTCTCCTGTCTCTCTCTCCTCTCCTGTCTCTCTCTCCTCTCCTGTCTCTCTCTCTCCTCCTGTCTCTCCTCTCCTGTCTCTCTCTCCTCTCCTGTCTCTCTCTCCTCTCCTGTCTCTCTCTCCTCCTGTCTCTCTCTCCTCTCCTGTCTCTCTCTCCTCTCCTGTCTCTCTCTCCTCTCCTGTCTCTCTCTCTTCTCTCATTCTCTCAGGTTTCTCAGCCCCTACCTCTATGTTTACCTTCAGCGTCCTGATCATCACCATCATTGTCTGCTTGTCCCATGTCTGCTTTGGACACTTCAAATATCTCAGCGCTCACAACTACAAGGTACAAAACAAACACACTCTTATTTATCATGTTGAAGTGTTCAGTGGATTTAATTTAATTTTAATCTTTATTTAACCAGGAAAATCATTGAGAACACTATCTTGTGCCATATCGATCCTGTATGCAATATGAGACACGTTTAAAGCAATAAGGCCCGAGGGGATGTGGTATATGGCCAATATACCACGGCTAAGGGCTGTTCTTAGGCCCTTAGCCGCCACTCTTACACAGCTAAGTCCGGAGCCCATTGGTTTTCTGTTAATTAACCTGATAATTAATTGCACCCACCTGGTGTCCCAGGTCTAAATCAGTCCCTGATTAGAGGGGAATAAACCCACCTGCTGTCTCAGGTCTAAATCAGTCCCTGATTAGAGTGGACTCACCCACCTGGTGTCCCAGGTCTAAACCAGTCCCTGATTAGAGGGGAATCACCCACCTGGTGTCCCAGGTCTAAATCAGTCCCTGATTAGAGGGGAATCACCCACCTGGTGTCCCAGGTCTAAATCAGTCCCTGATTAGAGGGGACTCACCCACCTAGTGTCCCAGGTCTAAATCAGTCCCTGATTAGAGGGGAATGGAAGTGGAACTGGCTTCGAGGTCCAGAGTTGAGTTTGAGGGTGATATAGTATAAAAGTCATCACTGTGAATGTTCTGCAGTGGAATTATATATTATATTGTAATTATTATTATTATGAGGATATTTTCTCCCATCTCTTTGCCCCCCCCCCAGATTGACGTGGAGAATGTGGATGGGGTGGAGAACGGTCATCCAGCACGGACCTCTCCCTCCAATAAGTCAGCAGTAAGTACCACTGAACCGTTCCTATATTATCACCACATTTCGTTGACGTTCTTATTCTTTTTGGACTTCGGTGAGGGTCTTTTTCGGACACACAACATTTATTTTTCTGGAGGCAAACTGAAGTTTCGGAGCCTAAGTCTGTGTCCCTTCGTCGGTGATTGGTCAACAGTTGGGATACTTGTAGTCATTCAACGAGTGACGACTCGTTTTCATGCACATTTTTTTCATTGTAAAATACTGCACCAAACATCTTAGTTAGATGTAAAATACCGCGACTCTCTTTGGCAACAACTTTTAAATGAATGACAGTTATCTTACATTATTATTTCGGACTATTTTGAGGAAGTGTATACTGGCTACGGCGTCTCAAAATGGACAAACATTAGTATTGCTGCTTTTTTTCTCGTTTTTCAAGCCAAGGTCTTTTAAGGGAGTATGCGAGTGTTTAGTTAAGCTGGGCGGCAGCCGAACTGAAGCATGCTGACACCTTTACTTAGCCTTTACTACGTCTCCCTCCAAGAAAACAGCAGAAACTGCCATTTACTCAGCCAGCTACCATTTACTCAGCCAGCTACCATTTACTCAGCCAGCTACCATTTACTCAGCCAGCCTCCATGCTACCATTTACTCAGCCAGTCTCCATGCTACCATTTACTCAGCCAGCCTCCATTCTACCATTTACTCAGCCAGCCTCCATGCTACCATTTACTCAGCCAGCCTCCATGCTACCATTTACTCAGCTAGCCTCCATGCTACCATTTACTCAGCCAGCCTCCATGCTACCATTTACTCAGCCAGCCTCCATGCTACCATTTACTCAGCCAGCCTCCATGCTACCATTTACTCATCCAGCCTCCATGCTACCATTTACTCAGCCAGCCTCCATGCTACCATTTACTCAGCGAGCCTCCATGCTACCATTTACTCAGCCAGCCTCCATGCTGCCATTTACTCAGCCAGCTACCATTTACTCAGCCAGCCTCCATGCTACCATTTACTCAGCCAGCCTCCATGCTACCATTTACTCAGCCAGCCTCCATGCTACCATTTACTCAGCCAGTCTCCATGCTACCATTTACTCAGCCAGCCTCCATGCTACCATTTACTCAGCCAGCCTCCATTTACTCAGCCAGACTCCATGCTACCATTTACTCAGCCAGTCTCCATGCTACCATTTACTCAGCCAGCCTCCATGCTACCATTTACTCAGCCAGCCTCCATTTACTCAGCCAGCCTCCATGCTACCATTTACTCAGCCAGCCTCCATGCTACCATTTACTCAGCCAGCCTCCATGCTACCATTTACTCAGCCAGCCTCCATGCTACCATTTACTCCCCAGCTTGGTTACAATATCCACACTAGCACACCCAGTATGGATGTTAAAGTAGCTGTCCACTCATACCCAAATAATGCTGTTGGCTCGTATTATTGGCCAAAGCATAAATGAAAGAAAAACGCTTCACTTTAATCTCGACAGTTTCTAAAATGTTTCCATATCACTGACCTGTTTCCTTCTCCGTTCTTCCCCTCTCTCCTCTCTATTCCTCCTTCATGTCGTCCCCTCTCTCCTCTCTATTCCTCCCTCATGTCGTCCCTCTCTCCTCTCTACTCCTCCTTCATGTCGTCCCCTCTCTCCTCTCTACTCCTCCCTCATGTCGTCTCCTCTCTCCTCTCTATTCCTCCTTCATGTCGTCCCTCTCTACTCCTCCCTCATGTCGTCCCCTCTCTCCTCTCTATTCCTCCCTCATGTCGTCCCTCTCTCCTCTCTATTCCTCCCTCATGTCGTCCCCTCTCTCCTCTACTCCTCCCTCATGTCGTCCCTCTCTCCTCTCTATTCCTCCCTCATGTCGTCCCCTCTCTCCTCTCTATTCCTCCCTCATGTCGCCCCTCTCTCCTCTCTACTCCTCCCTCATGTCGTCCCCTCTCTCCTCTCTACTCCTCCCTCATGTCGTCCCCTCTCTCCTCTCTACTCCTCCCTCATGTCGTCCCCTCTCTCCTCTCTCTACTCCTCCCTCATGTCGCCCCTCTCTCCTCTCTACTCCTCCTCATGTCGTCCCCTCTCTCCTCTCTACTCCTCCCTCATGTCCCCCCTCTCCCTCTCTACTCCTCCCTCATGTCGTCCCTCTCTCCTCTCTACTCCTCCCTCATGTCGTCCCCTCTCTCCTCTCTACTCCTTCCTCATGTCGTCCCTCTCTCCTCTCTACTCCTTCCTCATGTCGCCTCTCCTCTCTATTCCTCCCTCATGTCGCTCCTCTCTATTCCTCCCTCATGTCGTCTCCTCTCTATTCCTCCTCATGTCGCCCTCTCTCCTCTATTCCTCCCTCATGTCGTCCCCTCTCTACTCCTTCCTCATGTCTCTCTCTCCTCTCTATTCCTCCCTCATGTCGTCCCTCTCTCCTCTCTATTCCTCCCTCATGTCGCCTCTCTCCTCTCTATTCCTCCTCATGTCGTCCCCTCCTCTCTCCTCTACTCCTCCCTCATGTCGCCCCTCTCTCCTCTCTATTCCTCCCTCATGTCGTCCCCTCTCTCCTCTCTATTCCTCCCTCATGTCGCCCCCTCTCCTCTCTACTCCTCCCTCATGTCGTCTCCTCTCTCCTCTCTACTCCTCCCTCATGTCGTCTCCTCTCTCCTCTCTACTCCTCCCTCATGTCGTCTCCTCTCTACTCCTCCCTCATGTCGTCTCCCTCTCTACTCCTCCCTCATGTCGTCCCCTCTCTCCTCTCTACTCCTCCCTCATGTCGTCCCCTCTCTCCTCTCTACTCCTTCCTCATGTCGTCTCTCTCCTCTCTATTCCTCCCTCATGTCGTCCCTCTCTCCTCTCTATTCCTCCCTCATGTCGTCCTCTCTCCCTCTCTATTCCTCCCTCATGTCGTCCCCTCTCCCCTCTCTACTCCTTCCTCATGTCGTCTCTCTCTCCTCTATTCCTCCCCTCATGTACTCCCTCTCTCCTCTATTCCTCCTCATGTCGTCCCCTCTCTCCTCTCTATTACTCCTTCATGTCGTCCCTCTCTCCTCTCTATTACTCCTTCATGTCCCTCTCTCCTCTATTCCTCCCTCATGTCGTCCCTTTCTACTCCTTCCTCATGTCGTCTCCTCTCTATTCCTCCTCATGTCGTCCCTCTCTATTCCTCCCTCATGTCGTCCCCTCTCTCCTCTCTATTACTCCTTCATGTCGTCCCTCTCTCCTCTCTATTCCTCCCTCATGTCGTCCCCTTTCTATTCCTCCCTCATGTCGTCCCTCTCTACTCCTTCCTCATGTCGTCCCCTCTCCCCTCTCTACTCCTTCCTCATGTCGTCTCTCTCCTCTCTATTCCTCCCTCATGTCGTCCCTCTCTCCTCTCTATTCCTCCTTCATGTCGTCCCCTCTCTCCTCTCTATTCCTCCCTCATGTCGTCCCTCTCTCCTCTCTACTCCTCCTTCATGTCGTCCCCTCTCTCCTCTCTACTCCTCCCTCATGTCGTCTCCTCTCTCCTCTCTATTCCTCCTTCATGTCGTCCCTCTCTACTCCTCCCTCATGTCGTCCCCTCTCTCCTCTCTATTCCTCCCTCATGTCGTCCCTCTCTCCTCTCTATTCCTCCCTCATGTCGTCCCCTCTCTCCTCTACTCCTCCCTCATGTCGTCCCTCTCTCCTCTCTATTCCTCCCTCATGTCGTCCCCTCTCTCCTCTCTATTCCTCCCTCATGTCGTCCCCTCTCTCCTCTCTACTCCTCCCTCATGTCGTCCCCTCTCTCCTCTCTACTCCTCCCTCATGTCGTCCCCTCTCTCCTCTCTACTCCTCCCTCATGTCGTCCCCTCTCTCCTCTCTACTCCTCCCTCATGTCGTCCCCTCTCTCCTCTCTACTCCTCCCTCATGTCGTCCCCTCTCTCCTCTCTACTCCTCCCTCACGTCGTCCCCTCTCTCCTCTCTACTCCTCCCTCATGTCGTCCCCTCTCTCCTCTCTACTCCTTCCTCATGTCGTCCCTCTCTCCTCTCTACTCCTTCCTCATGTCGTCTCTCTCCTCTCTATTCCTCCCTCATGTCGTCCCTCTCTCCTCTCTATTCCTCCCTCATGTCGTCTCCTCTCTATTCCTCCCTCATGTCGTCCCTCTCTCCTCTATTCCTCCCTCATGTCGTCCCCTCTCCCCTCTCTACTCCTTCCTCATGTCGTCTCTCTCCTCTCTATTCCTCCCTCATGTCGTCCCTCTCTCCTCTCTATTCCTCCCTCATGTCGTCCCCTCTCTCCTCTCTACTCCTCCCTCATGTCGTCCCTCTCTCCTCTCTATTCCTCCCTCATGTCGTCCCCTCTCTCCTCTCTATTCCTCCCTCATGTCGTCCCCTCTCTCCTCTCTACTCCTCCCTCATGTCGTCTCCTCTCTCCTCTCTACTCCTCCCTCATGTCGTCTCCTCTCTCCTCTCTACTCCTCCCTCATGTCGTCTCCTCTCTACTCCTCCCTCATGTCGTCTCCTCTCTACTCCTCCCTCATGTCGTCCCCTCTCTCCTCTCTACTCCTCCCTCATGTCGTCCCCTCTCTCCTCTCTACTCCTTCCTCATGTCGTCTCTCTCCTCTCTATTCCTCCCTCATGTCGTCCCTCTCTCCTCTCTATTCCTCCCTCATGTCGTCCCTCTCTCCTCTCTATTCCTCCCTCATGTCGTCCCCTCTCCCCTCTCTATTCCTCCCTCATGTCGTCCCTCTCTCCTCTCTATTCCTCCCTCATGTCGTCCCCTCTCTCCTCTCTATTACTCCTTCATGTCGTCCCCTCTCTCCTCTCTATTACTCCTTCATGTCGTCCCTCTCTCCTCTCTATTCCTCCCTCATGTCGTCCCCTTTCTACTCCTTCCTCATGTCGTCTCCTCTCTATTCCTCCCTCATGTCGTCCCTCTCTATTCCTCCCTCATGTCGTCCCCTCTCTCCTCTCTATTACTCCTTCATGTCGTCCCTCTCTCCTCTCTATTCCTCCCTCATGTCGTCCCCTTTCTATTCCTCCCTCATGTCGTCCCTCTCTACTCCTTCCTCATGTCATCCCCTCTCCCCTCTCTACTCCTTCCTCATGTCGTCTCTCTCCTCTCTATTCCTCCCTCATGTCGTCCCTCTCTCCTCTCTATTCCTCCCTCATGTCGTCCCCTCTCTCCTCTCTATTACTCCTTCATGTCGTCCCTCTCTCCTCTCTATTCCTCCTTCATGTCGTCCCCTTTCTATTCCTCCCTCATGTCGTCCCCTTTCTATTCCTCCCTCATGTCGTCCCTCTCTATTACTCCTTCATGTCGTCCCTCTCTCCTCTCTATTCCTCCCTCATGTCGTCCCCTTTCTACTCCTTCCTCATGTCGTCTCCTCTCTATTACTCCTTCATGTCGTCCCCTCTCTCCTCTCTACTCCTCCCTCATGTCGTCCCTCTCTATTCCTCCCTCATGTCGTCCCCTCTCTACTCCTTCCTCATGTCGTCTCCTCTCTATTCCTCCCTCATGTCGTCTCCTCTCTATTCCTCCCTCATGTCGTCCCTCTCTCCTCTCTTCTTTCTCATCAACAGCAGATGTACATTGCCTCGGTGCTCCAGGACCCCAGTTTAGACGAGCTGGGTTCGGCTGGCAGCGGGGTCAGCGAGGGTTCGCAGGACGAGGAGATCATCCAAGTGGGGAACAGCCTCAATGAGGCCGACTTCCAGGTAGCCTAGTGGTTTTAAGAAGCGGGCCAGCAACTGGAGGGTTGCTGGTTCGAATCCCAGCTCTGACTGGAAAAATCTGCTGCGGTGTGAGCCAGAGGGCGATTGTAGTATAGATGCAGTAGCATTGCCTGCCGTTGTGCTCTTGAGTCCTGCAGCTTCTAACTCCTCGGTGTCTGTGTCCTCGAGCAGTTCTCTGCAAGTTAATGGACCGTGAGGTATTCTGCTCCCTTTTGTCCTTCCAGAGTGGTGAGGACAGTCTTCTCGCTAACGAGGTGCGGCACTGACGTGAGGGGATGCCGGAGACCGAGGACGAGGAGAGAGAAGAAGAGACTAAGGTGTAATGTGACTGACGTGATGGATGCGTCTAGTGAATGAAGCTACGGAGCTGAAACGGACTGACAGACGGCTCTATAAGACACGAAGAGAGACCACTAAACCTTAAACACCTTGAGTCAAGAGAAAGGGACTATTTCTCTGTCTACACTAACGAACAAAGCAACACAAATAACTTTCTCATGCCTTTCACTCCTCTTCAGCTTAGGCCATGGACCACAGTTCTCCAGCATATCTTTTCCCCCCTCAGAGAGGCTACACTAACACCAACATGCAAAGACGAGAGAGAGAGAGAGAGAGAGAGAGCGGTGGACTACTGTCTACATTAACTAACAAAGGAAGACTACTTACTAAAGACCTCTATCAACAACTGCTTCTCTAGGATTCTCTTGCTAAGATGCTACTCTGACACTCAGACTCTACTGTTGGACTCTACCCTGGCGCTAAGACTACTGTAGGACTCTACCCTGGCGCTAGGACTCTACTGTAGGACTCTACCCTGGCGCTAGGACTCTACTGTAGGACTCTACCCTGGCGCTAGGACTCTACTGTAGGACTCTACCCTGGCGCTAGGACTCTACTGTAGGACTCTACCCTGGCGCTAGGACTCTACTGTAGGACTCTACCCCGGCGATAAGACTACTGTAGGACTCTATTCCGGCGCTAGGACTCTACTGTAGGACTCTACCCTGGCGCTCGGACTCTACTGTAGGACTCTACCCCGGCGCTAAGACTACTGTAGGACTCTACCCCGGCGCTAGGACTTTACTGTTGGACTCTACCCTGGCGCTAAGACTACTGTAGGACTCTACCCTGGCGCTAGGACTCTACTGTAGAACTCTACTCTGGCGCTAGAACTCTACTGTAAAACTCTGGCACTAGGACTTTACTGTAGGACTCTAGTCTGGCGCTAGGACTCTACTGTAGGACTCTAGTCTGGCGCTAGGACTCTACTGTAGGACTCTAGTCTGGCGCTAGGACTCTACTGTAGGACTCTAGTCTGGCGCTAGGACTCTAGTCTGGCGCTGGGACCTTACTGTAGGACTCTAGTCTGGCGCTAGGACTCTACTGTAGGACTCTACCCCGGCGCTAGGACTCTACTGTAGGACTCTAGTCTGGCGCTAGGACTCTACTGTAGGACTCTAGTCTGGCACTAGGACTCTACTATAGGATTTTAGTCCGGCGCTAGGACTATACTGTAGGACTCTACCCCGGCGCTAAGACTACTGTAGGACTCTACCCCGGCGCTAGGACTAGCTAGGACTCTACTCCGGCGCTAGGACTCTACTGTAGGACTCTACCCCGGCGCTAGGACTCTACTGTAGGACTCTACCCCGGCGCTAGAACTAGCTAGGACTCTACTGTAGGACTCTACCCCGGCGCTAGGACTAGCTAGGACTCTACTGTAGGACTCTACCCCGGCGCTAGGACTAGCTAGGACTCTACCCCGGCACTAGGACTAGCTAGGACTCTACCCCGGCGCTAGGACTAGCTAGGACTCTACCCGGCGCTAGGACTAGCTAGGACTCTACCCCGGCGCTAGGACTAGCTAGGACTCTACTGTAGGACTCTACCCCGGCACTAGGACTAGCTAGGACTCTACTCCGGCGCTAGGACTCTACTGTAGGACTCTACCCCGGCGCTAGGACTCTACTGTAGGACTCTACCCCGGCGCTAGAACTAGCTAGGACTCTACTGTAGGACTCTACCCCGGCGCTAGGACTAGCTAGGACTCTACTGTAGGACTCTACCCCGGCGCTAGGACTAGCTAGGACTCTACCCCGGCACTAGGACTAGCTAGGACTCTACCCCGGCGCTAGGACTAGCTAGGACTCTACCCGGCGCTAGGACTAGCTAGGACTCTACCCCGGCGCTAGGACTAGCTAGGACTCTACTGTAGGACTCTACCCCGGCGCTAGGACTAGCTAGGACTCTACTCCGGCGCTAGGACTCTACTGTAGGACTCTACCCCGGCACTAGGACTCTACTGTAGGACTCTACCCCGGCGCTAGGACTAGCTAGGACTCTATCCCGGCGCTAGGACTAGCTAGGACTCTACTGTAGGACTCTACCCCGGCGCTAGGACTAGCTAGAACTCTACTCTGGCGCTAGGACTCTACTGTAGGACTCTACCCCGGCGCTAGGACTCTACTATAGGACTCTACTCCGGCGCTAGGACTCTACTGTAGGACTCTACCCCGGCGCTAGGACTCTACTATAGGACTCTACTCCGGCGCTAGGACTCTACTGTAGGACTCTACTCCGGCGCTAGGACTCTACTATAGGACTCTACTCCGGCGCTAGGACTCTACTGTAGGACTCTACTCCGGCGCTAGGACTCTACTGTAGGACTCTACCCCGGCGCTAGGACTAGCTAGGACTCTACTGTAGGACTCTACCCCGGCGCTAGGACTAGCTAGGACTCTACTGTAGGACTCTACCCCGGCGCTAGGACTAGCTAGGACTCTACTCTCTCTGATATCTTCCTTCATGACGAATCTATTTTTTCTGATGGCAAAGTCACGCAGGGACACTTAGCAGTAGTTAACTCCCTCTTCCAACTGTTGATCTTGAGCTGCCTCTGAACTGAGGCTCGGGACTGTGAAGTGAGAACAGCCTCTCTCTAAGAAAAACTGCACTGGGAGCCCCGCACACTCACAACTGAGATGGGAAGAAGATTCCTTTTTTTGGCCTTGTCATGCAGTGCAGGCTGGGGGGGGACTAGCTTTCTGTCTAGATTTCCTAAAAACCAAGACTATTGCACTTCAAAGAGAAGGAGGTGTGTGTCTGTGCCCTACACTGGCTTGGCTTAGTGGGGTGATGTGGCTTTGGCTCGCATGTGTTTTCCTCCTCACAGAACCTTGGGTCTGGTTGAGGTCTAGAATAGCCACTCGGGCCTCGGACTTCAAAGGGGTTGGAGGGGATCTTTATTTCCCCTTAATCCTTTGCCTGTTCTGCCTGCATCCTTAATAGTCTCTGCACGAGAGGCTGCTTCACAACAAGCAGCTTTATATGAGAAGACGGAGATGAAATGTCTGTCAGCGTCACAATGTTAGCCTGCTCTGGTCTCCCCTCTACTCTGTCCCGATCGTCTCCGGGAGTCTCTGGGTGGTTCCAGCCCTGTGTAAAAAAAAAAGGAAGGTGGTCGCTATGACGACGACCGCTCTGTAACAAACTGAACTAACACTCCTTCATTGCTGTTTACTTTTATGTTTAGCTTTTTTTCGATGTTGTTCAGCAACAAAAACTCGGGATTTGTAAAATAGCCTCTTTTTTATTTTATTTTGTATTTATTTTTTAGGCATGGTTATTTTAAGTTGGTCTGAGAACTTTTAATTACTTTAACTACTGTTTCGACGTTAAAATGACGTAACTGGATGTATGGATCATGTAACATGGATACTGTACCTCGTAATCGACGCGGTTTCTCTGTCTCCTGGCCGGTTCGGCCCAGAGAAGTGGGACTGCGGCTCCAGACTGAGCCCTATTGGAGCCATAATGGAGCCCTAATGGAGCCCTAACATAACTGAAGGAGGAGGACAGCGGAGAACCCCTAGATGATGCCCCTGGGAAGCACATATGAAGTGGATATGACAGCCCACCCTGTACCCTGTGTTGTGTCCCACAACTGTGGTTGCAAAATTCACAAAATTGTCCCAGAGTTCCTAGGTTTTTCACATCTTGGTTAGAAGTTTCTTGGAATAAGGGATTTCTGGGGGGGAAAAAACGAGGAACTTTGAAAGTTTCCGTAATTTTGCAACCTCAGCCAGTCCTCCTCTCCCAGCCAGGACTCTGTGGGACAACGTTCCTCTGTAGAGGGAGAACTCGACCCTTGAACTCTTGGTCTGTGACCTGTACATGTAGTTCCCCCAGGACTCCCTGGGGTCGCGTTCAGCAGGGGCACAACGTGGTTGAACGTTCAGATATATGTTATGTCGAACAAAATATGCCTCTGAAATGTAGAATAAGGAATCATGGCAACTCTATTCATGACATTTCTATCTGCAACGTTCCACAACGTTTGCCTACTGAATGTGACCCTGACCTTTTGACTGGTCCGTGTTCACTAGTTCTATCTATCTCATCGAACTGCTCTCATCATACAAGTTTCCTATACAAGACAAGCCTCTTTATTTTGGTGTTTATGTCACTGTACTAAAGATTTATTTCACTGTTGGTTTGAACATTTTGTTTTTTTGTGTGTGGGGGGGGGGGGGGGATAAACGAGCTTTTAAAAGATAGTCTACCGAGTTCTGCCGACTCTAGATATGGGCTCTGATTGGTTTAAGGATGCCTAGCGTCATCCAATGACAACATGAATTGTGACATCAGCGAGATACTCTATATTGCAAAATTAAAATGAAAAAAAAAGTTCAAATGATCATTTGAGAAATTGATAGAAATGACAATGTCCCCCAACTGCCATCACTCAGCTACAGTGGTGTATCGTACACGGTGTTGTTAGTATGTTGACATGTATGTTGACATGTATGTTGACATGTAAAGTTTTATAGAAAACATGGACAGGACAGACAGGCGGGGACGCAGACAATGAGTCTTAATGCAGGAAGACGTGATCAGCGGGGGTTTTTAGATGCTGGCGTTTTGTTTGTTGTTTCACTTCAACACCCGATTTATCAGTGGAAAAACAAAATGGATGACACCAACTTCGTTGTTTTTATATTTTTCCTTCTCCTCTGTACTCTGACCTTTTTATCTTTCAAGTAAAATTCAGCCGCCAGTAACTCACGATGTCATGTTGCTCTCTTCAAGTCGTTACAATGACAGAATCGATGCTTAGTTTTCCTTCCAACGTGTTGCCTTGCGGCAGATCCTGGTTGAACCTCAGGGGGTCAGGGGTCTCTACTATAACCAAAGCAGAATCAATGACTTAGCCAACTATTAGATATAATAATGATTTTATTTTTTCTGAGGTAATTTAATTAAGAAAGCTCAACTCAGAGATGTGCGTTTTGGTTGTTGAGTCATCGAGAACATTCCCATTTCAAGCTCATCTTTCTAAATGAAAAACAAAAAGTTATTTCAGAATATTTAAGGCGAATTAGCTGGCTAACTCATTGATCTTTCTTTGTGGTATACCCTTCTGAGCATTGTCTGGTTTAGCCTGGCTATGTGCATATCTCCTATTACCCTTCTGAGCATTGTCTGGTTTAGCCTGGCTAAGTGCATATCTCCTATTACCCTTCTGAGCATTGTCTGGTTTAGCCTGGCTAAGTGCATATCTCCTATATAACTGTCATTTTCAAAAACATTTCACCTGTCCTGTTTAAAGTCTTGGTTCCACATTGTGGAAACGCATCAATAAATATGAAACAAAATGTCCTTTTGAAATGTTTTCGTGGCACTAATTTGAGCAGTCAGTGGGCTGAACCATACATGCTGAGCAGCTTTCCTATTATATGCATAAACCAAGTGACACATCTAGTGTCTAGTACACATTTAATGTACTCTGTGGTACCTCTATATAACTAGTCCAATGTAGTGTCTGATTCTGTACAGTAAAAGGATGCACTCAGGATTTATCAAAACGTGTTTGTTTTAAAAAAAAAAAAAAGTGTAACGTTTATCAGTTGGTCTCTGAGAAATAGTGTCATTTATAAACTCAGCAACAACAAAAAAAAGAAACGTCCCTTTTTCAGGACCCTGTCTTTTCAAAGATAATTGAAAAATAAATTCAAATAACTTCACAGGTGTTCATTGTAAAGGGTTTAAACACTGTTCTCATGCTTGTTCAATGAACCATAAACAATTAATGAACATGCACCTGTGGAACGGTCGTTAAGACACTAACAGCTTACAGACGGTAGGCAATTAAGGTCACAGTTATGAAAACTTAGGACACTAAAGAGGCCTTTCTACTGACTCTGGGAAAAACACCAAAAGAAAGATGCCCAGGGTCCCTGCTCATCTGCGTGAACGTGCCTTAGGCATGCTGCAAGGAGGCATGAGGACTGCAGATGTGGCCAGGGCAATAAATTGCAATGTCCGTACTGTGAGACGCCTAAGACAGCGCTACAGGGAGACAGGATGGACAGCTGATCGTCCTCGCAGTGGCAGACCACGTGTAACAACACCTGCACAGGATCGGTACATCCGAACATCACACCTGCGAGACAGGTACAGGATGGCAACAACAACTGCCCGAGTTACACCAGGAACGCACAAATCCCTCCATCAGTGTTCAGACTGTCCACAATAGGCTGAGAGAGGCTGGACTGAGGGCTGGTAGACCTGTTGTAAGGCAGGTCCTCACCAGACATCACCGGCAACAACGTCACCTATGGGCACAAACCCACCGTCGCAGGACCAGACAGGACTGGCAAAAAGTGCTCTTCTATGACGAGTCGTGGTTTTGTCTCACCAGGGGTGATGGTCGGATTCGCGTTTATTGTCAAAGAAATTAGGCTTACACCAAGGCCTGTACTCTGGAGCGGGATCGATTTGGAGGTGGAGGGACCGTCATGGTCTGGGGCGGTGTGTCACAGCATCATCGGACTGAGCTTGTTGTCATTGCAGGCAATCTCAACACTGCGTTACAGGGAAGACATCCTTCTCCCTCATGCGGTTCCCTTCCTGCAGGCTCATCCTGACATGACCCTCCAGCATGACAATGCTACCAGCCATACTGCTCGTTCTGTGAGTGATTTCCTGCAGACAGGAATGTCTGGGACCTGTTGGATCGGAGGGTGAAGGCCATTCCCCCCAGAGAATGTCCAGGAACTTGCAGGTACCTTGGTGGAAGAGTGGGGTAACATCTCACAGCAAGAACTGGCAAATCTGGTGCAGTCCATGAGGAGGAGATGCACTGCAGTACTTAATGCAGCTGGTGGCCACACCAGATACTGACTGTTACTTTTGATTTTGACCCCCCCCTCCTTTGTTCAGTGACACATTATTCAATTTCTGTTAGTCACATGTCTGTGGAACTTGTTCAGTTTATGTCTCAGTTGCTGACTCTTATGTTCATACAAATATTTACAGATGTTAAGTTTGCTGAGAATAAACGCAGTTGACAGTGAGAGGACGTTTCTTTCTTTTGCTGAGTTTATAAACGCTAAATGGAATATATTATCTTTTTGGCACAGACAGTGAACACGATTACAGACAGCCCTGTGACTACTAGAGCCCACGTGAACACGATTACAGACAGCCCTGTGACTACTAGAGCCCATGTGAACACGATTACAGACAGCCCTGTGACTACTAGGGCCCATGTGAACACGAATACAGACAGCCCTGTGACTACTAGAGCCCATGTGAACACGATTACAGACAGCCCTGTGACTAGAGCCCATGTGAACACGATTACAGACAGCCCTGTGACTAGAGCCCATGTGAACACGATTACAGACAGCCCTGTGACTAGAGCCCATGTGAACACGATTACAGACAGCCCTGTGACTACTAGAGCCCATGTGAACACGATTACAGACAGCCCTGTGACTACTAGAGCCCATGTGAACACGATTACAGACAGCCCTGTGACTACTAGAGCCCATGTGAACACGATTACAGACAGCCCTGTGACTACTAGAGCCCACGTGAACACGATTACAGACAGCCCTGTGACTACTAGAGCCCACGTGAACACGACAGCCCTGTGAGACAGCCCTGTGACTACTAGAGCCCACGTGAACACGATTACAGACAGCCCTGTGACTACTAGAGCCCACGTGAACACGATTACAGACAGCCCTGTGACTACTAGAGCCCACGTGAACACGATTACAGACAGCCCTGTGACTACTAGAGCCCACGTGAACACGATTACAGACAGCCCTGTGACTACTAGAGCCCACGTGAACACGATTACAGACAGCCCTGTGACTACTAGAGCCCACGTGAACACGATTACAGACAGCCCTGTGACTACTAGAGCCCACGTGAACACGATTACAGACAGCCCTGTGACTACTAGAGCCCATGTGAACACGATTACAGACAGCCCTGTGACTACTAGAGCCCATGTGAACACGATTACAGACAGCCCTGTGACTACTAGGGCCCATGTGAACACGATTACAGACAGCCCTGTGACTAGGGCCCATGTGAACACGATTACAGACAGCCCTGTGACTACTAGAGCCCATGTGAACACGATTACAGACAGCCCTGTGACTACTAGAGCCCATGTGAACACGATTACAGACACCCCTGTGACTACTAGAGCCCATGTGAACACGATTACAGACAGCCCTGTGACTACTAGAGCCCATGTGAACACGATTACAGACAGCCCTGTGACTAGAGCCCATGTGAACACGATTACAGACAGCCCTGTGACTAGAGCCCATGTGAACACGAGACAGCCACTACTAGAGCCCATGTGAACACGATTACAGACAGCCCTGTGACTAGAGCCCATGTGAACACGATTACAGACAGCCCTGTGACTACTAGAGCCCATGTGAACACGATTACAGACAGCCCTGTGACTACTAGAGCCCACGTGAACACGATTACAGACAGCCCTGTGACTACTAGAGCCCACGTGAACACGATTACAGACAGCCCTGTGACTAGAGCCCATGTGAACACGATTACAGACAGCCCTGTGACTACTAGAGCCCACGTGAACACGATTACAGACAGCCCTGTGACTACTAGAGCCCACGTGAACACGATTACAGACAGCCCTGTGACTACTAGAGCCCACGTGAACACGATTACAGACAGCCCTGTGACTACTAGAGCCCACGTGAACACGATTACAGACAGCCCTGTGACTACTAGAGCCCACGTGAACACGATTACAGACAGCCCTGTGACTACTAGAGCCCACGTGAACACGATTACAGACAGCCCTACTAGAGCCCATGTGAACACGATTACAGACAGCCCTGTGACTACTAGAGCCCATGTGAACACGATTACAGACAGCCCTGTGACTACTAGAGCCCATGTGAACACGATTACAGACAGCCCTGTGACTACTAGAGCCCATGTGAACACGATTACAGACAGCCCTGTGACTACTAGAGCCCATGTGAACACGATTACAGACAGCCCTGTGACTACTAGAGCCCATGTGAACACGATTACAGACAGCCCTGTGACTACTAGAGCCCATGTGAACACGATTACAGACAGCCCTGTGACTACTAACACGAGCCCATGTGAACACGATTACAGACAGCCCCATGTGACTACTAGAGCCCATGCACGATTACAGACAGCCCTGTGACTACTAGAGCCCATGTGAACACGATTACAGACAGCCCTGTGACTACTAGAGCCCATGTGAACACGATTACAGACAGCCCTGTGACTACTAGAGCCCATGTGAACACGATTACAGACAGCCCTGTGACTAGAGCCCATGTGAACACGATTACAGACAGCCCTGTGACTACCCATGTGAACACGAGCCCCTGTGACTATGTGAACACGATTACAGACAGCCCTGTGACTACTAGAGCCCATGTGAACACGATTACAGACAGCCCTGTGACTAGAGCCCATGTGAACACGACAGACAGCCCTGTGACTACTAGAGCCCATGTGAACACGATTACAGACAGCCCTGTGACTACTAGAGCCCACGTGTGAACACGATTACAGACAGCCCTGTGACTACTAGAGCCCACGTGAACACGATTACAGACAGCCCTGTGACTACTAGAGCCCACGTGAACACGATTACAGACAGCCCTGTGACTACTAGAGCCCATGTGAACACGATTACAGACAGCCCTGTGACTACTAGAGCCCAGTGAACACGAGACAGCCCTGTGACTACTAGAGCCCATGTGAACACGATTACAGACAGCCCTGTGACTACTAGAGCCCATGTGAACACGCCCTGTGACTATTACAGACAGCCCTGTGACTACTAGAGCCCACGTGAACACGATTACAGACAGCCCTGTGACTACTAGAGCCCATGTGAACACGATTACAGACAGCCCTGTGACTACTAGAGCCCATGTGAACACGATTACAGACAGCCCTGTGACTACTAGAGCCCATGTGAACACGATTACAGACAGCCCTGTGACTACTAGAGCCCATGTGAACACGATTACAGACAGCCCTGTGACTACTAGAGCCCATGTGAACACGATTACAGACAGCCCTGTGACTACTAGAGCCCACGTGAACACGATTACAGACAGCCCTGTGACTACTAGAGCCCACGTGAACACGATTACAGACAGCCCTGTGACTACTAGAGCCCATGTGAACACGATTACAGACAGCCCTGTGACTACTAGAGCCCACGTGAACACGATTACAGACAGCCCTGTGACTACTAGAGCCCACGTGAACAGCCCTGTGACTACTAGAGCCCATGTGAACAGACAGACCCCTGTGACTACTAGAGCCCACGTGAACACGATTACAGACAGCCCTGTGACTACTAGAGCCCACGTGAACACGATTACAGACAGCCCTGTGACTACTAGAGCCCATGTGAACACGATTACAGACAGCCCTGTGACTACTAGAGCCCATGTGAACACGATTACAGACAGCCCTGTGACTACTAGAGCCCACAGACAGCCCTGTGAACACGATTACAGACAGCCCTGTGACTACTAGAGCCCACGTGAACACGATTACAGACAGCCCTGTGACTACTAGAGCCCACGTGAACACGATTACAGACAGCCCTGTGACTACTAGAGCCCACGTGAACACGATTACAGACAGCCCTGTGACTACTAGAGCCCAGTGAACCCAGACAGCCCTGTGAACACCCACGTGAACACGATTACAGACAGCCCTGTGACTACTAGAGCCCATGTGAACACGATTACAGACAGCCCTGTGACTACTAGAGCCCACGTGAACACGATTACAGACAGCCCTGTGACTACTAGAGCCCACGTGAACACGATTACAGACAGCCCTGTGACTACTAGAGCCCACGTGAACACGTTACAGACAGCCCTGTGACTACTAGAGCCCACGTGAACACGATTACAGACAGCCCTGTGACTACTAGAGCCCACGTGAACACGATTACAGACAGCCCTGTGACTACTAGAGCCCACGTGAACACGATTACAGACAGCCCTGTGACTACTAGAGCCCACGTGAACACGTGACTACTATTACAGACAGCCCTGTGACTACTAGAGCCCACGTGAACACGATTACAGACAGCCCTGTGACTACTAGAGCCCACGTGAACACGATTACAGACAGCCCTGTGACTACTAGAGCCCACGTGAACACGATTACAGACAGCCCTGTGACTACTAGAGCCCACGTGAACACGATTACAGACAGCCCTGTGACTACTAGAGCCCACGTGAACACGATTACAGACAGCCCTGTGACTACTAGGCCCACGTGAACACGATTACAGACAGCCCTGTGACTACTAGAGCCCACGTGAACACGATTACAGACAGCCCTGTGACTGTGACTTACAGACAGCCCTGTGAGCCCCCATGTGAACACAATCAGACAGACAGCCCTGTGACTACTAGAGCCCACGTGAACACGATTACAGACAGCCCTGTGACTACTAGAGCCCACGTGAACACGATTACAGACAGCCCTGTGACTAGAGCCCATGTGAACACGATTACAGACAGCCCTGTGACTAGAGCCCACGTGAACACGATTACAGACAGCCCTGTGACTACTAGAGCCCACGTGAACACTATTACAGACATCCATATTGCAACAGCATCGAGTACAATAATTTATATTTTCATTTGAGTCATTTAGCAGCTGCTCTTACCCAGAGCGACTTTCCCCTAGTGAGTGCATACATTTTCTCCATTCCAGTTATAACAGTCGTATGAACATTTATAATAACGATACATCATGTGAAGGATCAGTTTTTTAAGCTGCTCGAGAAAAAAAACGTTGTGGGATATCCCGGGAAAAGTGTTTTGATAGGACGTTGGGCAACCAATCAGAACAGCTTCGATGCACCTTGGCATGGATTCTACGCCAAGGTGTCTGGAACTCTATTGGAGGGATGCGACAATGTTCTTTTGGCGAGAAATTACATAATTTGGTGTTTTGTTGATGGTGGTGGAAAACGCTGTCTCAGGCACCGATCCAGAATAAGTGTTCAATTGGGTTGAGATCTGGTGACTGAGACGACCATGGTATATTGGGTTGAGATCTGGTGATTGAGAGGCCATGGTATATTGGGTTGAGATCTGGTGACTGAGAGGCCATGGTATATTGGGTTGAGATCTGGTGACTGGGTTGAGATCTGGTGACTGAGAGGCCATGGCATATTGGGTTGAGATCTGGTGACTGAGAGGCCATGGCATATTGGGTTGAGATCTGGTGACTGAGAGGCCATGGCATATTGGGTTGAGATCTGGTGACTGAGAGGCCATGGTATATTGGGTTGAGACCTGGTGATTGAGAGGCCATGGTATATTGGGTTGAGATCTGGTGACTGAGAGGCCATGGCATATTGGGTTGAGATCTGGTGACTGAGAGGCCATGGTATATTGGGTTGAGATCTGGTGACTGAGAGGCCATGGTATATTGGGTTGAGACCTGGTGACTGAGAGGCCATGGTATATTGGGTTGAGATCTGGAGACTGAGAGGCCATGGTATATTGGGTTGAGATCTGGTGATTGAGAGGCCGTGGTATATTGGGTTGAGATCTGGTGACAGAGAGGCCGTGGTATATTGGGTTGAGATCTGGTGACAGAGAGGCCATGGTATATTGGGTTGAGATCTGGTGACTGAGAGGCCGTGGTATATTGGGTTGAGATCTGGTGACAGAGAGGCCATGGTATATTGGGTTGAGATCTGGTGACTGAGACGACCATGGTATATTGGGTTGAGATCTGGTGATTGAGAGGCCATGGTATATTGGGTTGAGACCTGGTGATTGAGAGGCCATGGTATATTGGGTTGAGATCTGGTGACTGAGAGGCCGTGGTATATTGGGTTGAGATCTGGACACTGAGAGGCCGTGGTATATTGGGTTGAGACCTGGTGATTGAGAGGCCATGGTATATTGGGTTGAGATCTGGTGACTGAGAGGCCGTGGTATATTGGGTTGAGATCTGGTGACTGAGACGACCATGGTATATGGTTTACATAATTTTCATGCTCATCAAAACCATTCAGTGGCCGCTCGTGCCCTGTGGATGGGGACATTGTCATCCTATGGGGGCGTAGCCATGGTAACCAAGATAATGGACAAAATAACAGCCTGCATGATGGGATGTTAGTTGCTTAGTTAGTTAATTAACTCAGGAACCACACCTGCTTTCAGCTTTGTATCCCTCATTTCAATGTTTTGTCAGTTACCTGTTCTAATCTTTTTGGGGTTTATTACAATTTCAACAATGATGATGCCTGGGTATTAAAACACTGATATACAGTGACTTTTTCCACATTTTGTTACGTTACAGCCTTAACCTAAAATGGATTAAATACATGTATTTTAAAATCAGCAAAATACAAACAATACCCCATAATGACAAAAGTGAAAACAGGTTTTTAGACATTTTTGCATTAAAACAAATATAGAATTGAAATAATACCTTATTTACATAAGTATTCAGACACTTTGCTATGAGACTCGAAATTGAGTTCAGGTGCATCCTGTTTCCATTGATCACCCTTGTGATGTTTCTACAACTTGATTGGAGTCCATCGGTGGTAAATCAATTGATTGGACATGATTTGGAAAATCTTTCTATATTAAGGTCCCACAGTTGACAGAGCAAAAATCAAGCCATGAGGTCGAATGTTCCTCTGTGGAGATGGAAGAACCTTCCAGAAGGACAACCATCTCTGCAGCACTCCACCAATCAGGCCTTTATGGTAGAGTGGCTAGACGGAAGCCACTCCTCAGTAAAAGGCACATGACAGGCTGCTTGGAGTTTGCCAAAAGGCACCTAAAGACTCTCAGACCATGAGAAACAAGATTCTCTGGTCTGATGAAAACAATGTTAAACTCTGGCCTGAATGCCAAGCATCACGTCTGGAGGAAACCTGGCATCATCCCTACGGTGAAGCATGGTGGTGGCAGCATCAGGCTGAGGGGATGTTTTTCAGTGGTAGGGACTGGGAGACTAGTCAGGATCGAGGCAAAGATGAACGGAGTAAAGTACAGAGAGATCCTTGATGAAAACCTTAAATGTAAAACCTGCTCCAGAGCGCTCAGGACCTCAGACTGGGGTGAAGGTTCACCTTCCAACAGGACAACGATCCTAAGCACTCAGCCAAGACAACGCAGGTGTTGCTTCAAGACAAGTCTCGGAATGTCCTTGATTGGCCCAGCCAGAGCCCGGACTTGAACCCGATCGAACATCTCGGGAGAGACCTGAAAATAGCTGTGAAGAAACACTCCCCCCATCCAACCTGAGAGCTTGAGAGGATCTGCAGAGAAGAATGGGAGAAACTCCCCAAATACAGGTGTGCCAAGCTTGTAGCGTCATACCCAAGAAGACTCAAGTCTGTAATCACTGTCAACAAAGTACTGAGTAAAGGGTCTGAATACTTATGTAAATGTAATAAATATATATATTTTTTTTATATATATATATAAATTTATTTATTTATTTTTAAATATAAATTAGCTAAATGTAGATTAATGGGTTGAAAAAACAATTGTATCAATTTTATAATAAGGCTGTAACGTAACAAAATGTGGAAAAAGTCACGGGGTCTGAATACTTTCTGAATGCACTCGACATACTGGCTGTGAAAGAAACTTGGGTCATATTCATTAGGCACCAAACGTAAGATGTCTGACCGAAACGGGAAAGAACAGGGGTGTATTCATTATGAATAAGAACCAAACGGAAGAAAACTGAATGAAACTGGGAGGGACCTACCTGAAGTTATCCAATAGAAACTCTCGTTTTGTATGCAAAACATTTTCCGTTTGGAGTAAACGGTTTCTGTTTCAAAAAACATTTTTCTACGGTGTACACTAATGAATACGACCCTGGTGATACTGAACTGGGGTCACCGCAACAATCTCATTGTTAGATTCTACATTAGTCTATACTGTCCAAGCAAGGCATTGATTTGAAACGGATTGACGCACACACACACACCATCGCCTAACGGTTTGACTCACACACCACACACACACACACATCATCGCCTAACGGTTTGACTCACACACCACACACACACCATCCCCTAACAGTTTGACTCACACACCACACACACACACACACACCATCCCCTAACAGTTGGACTCACACACCACACACACACACCATCCCCTAACGGTTTGACTCACACACCACACACACACACATCATCGCCTAACGGTTTGACTCACACACCACACACACACCATCCCCTAACAGTTTGACTCACACACCACACACACACACACACACACTATCCCCTAACAGTTGGACTCACACACCACACACACACACCATCCCCTAACAGTTGGACTCACACACCACACACACACACCATCCCCTAACAGTTGGACTCCCACACCACACACACACACACACACACACACACATCCCCTAACAGTTGGACTCACACGCCACACACACACACACACCATCGCCTAACAGTTGGACTCACACACCACACACACACACCATCGCCTAACAGTTGGACTCACACACCACACACACACACCATCGCCTAACAGTTGGACTCCAGTTGAGCCTGTGTTCTGTAAGTCATGGCTTTCCTCTCATTGAGTGTATAGCTAATGCCTCTGAAATAAATTATGTCTTAATCTCTGAATGTTTCTAGGTAAGAGTAGTAACATTGCATTTCATACTGAAGGTCCATTCCTGAATAAAGTCAAATGTATGGTTTTTCAGATATTTAATTTTCAGAAATTAAATAGCATCAATGGATTTCATTTCTACTAAAAAAAAAACACTTTAGACCAGAGCCAAATTCCCTATATAGTGCACTACTTTAGACCAGAGCCCTATTCCCTATATAGTGCACTACTATAGACCAGGACCCTATTCCCTATATAGTGCACTACTTTAGACCAGAGCCCTATTCCCTATATAGTGCACTACTTTAGACCAGAGCCCTATTCCCTATATAGTGCACTACTTTAGACCAGAGCCCTATTCCCTATATAGTGCACTACTTTAGACCAGAGCCCTATGGGCCGTATGGGTCTTGGTCTAAAGTAGTGCACTTAATGAAATAGCATTTGGGAGGCATTATGTCTCTTTCTCCCCTATTCCTCTAAGGGATGTCTGTAGAACAGATTGGTCTGTATATTTCCTCCTGGTCTTTGAACAATAAAATCCGTATTTAATCAGTCTTATTGTTGAGCTGTTGGTTACAGTTGTTTTGTCCCTGTGAGTGATTCTAAATTTACATTCCGCCGAGTTTCACAATGAGCCGAAATGAATTCATAAAAACCTTTAACACATTGATATTCCAGAACTTTTATGAGGATTGGTCCTTGTGTTTTATTCAGTACAATGTTCATATTGCTGTCCTTTACAAGTCTACGACGTGAAGAATCAAAGGTACCACATGACCGTCCCAGAAGGCCCTCAGCAGACATGTTGGGATGAGACCATTTAAATAGTTTTAGTGCTGTCTTGTCTCCTTCTGCACTGAAGTGAAGTGGAAAAACTCCCGAAAAAGTAGCATATATTCCCAACGCATTATTCACATCAGTACAGATGAAGGTTCAGGAGAGGAAACTAGTTTATACAAATCACCCCGCGACGGTCACAAGTTCAGGGGAGTCGACGGTGGTTTTCTACTTGGTCTGCAGTTGGTGTTTTGTACCGCCAGGCGTTGTTTTGAGAAGGGCGGTTACGAAAGAAACCGGGCGACGTGGAAGCGTGGAGAATGTCATGTACGCGCGTCTCGCTTGTGATCAACAGGGCTTTTCCCAATAGTTTTTAAAAACGGATTTTCAGTACAGATAAAGGTGTATTTGAAATAGTAGAGAGGATAAAAAACAACTGACATTCTTAATATCGTGCATAAATTAAAGATCTATAGCCATGGACGAGGCAATAGCGATTATTTTAATATCCGTTGCGATGTTTTTGGGATGTTTTCTATTAGGTTTGATTCCACTTCTGATGAAACTTTCCGAGGTAAGTAATTTAATTCTTAACCTTGTATTCCCTCCGTTCCCCTCCTGTCTGTAACTTGCGCCGTACCTTCCTTTATGGTCTCTTCTCCCGATGCCGGAGATGTTTTTTCAGACCTGTCTCATACTGGTCTCTGCTATGGGATCCACTCCATACAATATTTTGTGAACATTCAATAAATAGCTACTGTACCCCCCCCTTCATTCCATAGATAGCTACTGTACCCCCCCCCTTCATTCCATAGATAGCTACTGTACCCCCCACCTTCATTCCATAGATAGCTACTGTACCCCCCCACCTTCATTCCATAGATAGCTACTGTACCCCCCCCCCCACCTTCATTCCATAGATAGCTACTGTACCCCCCCCACCTTCATTCCATAGATAGCTACTGTACCCCCCACCTTCATTCCATAGATAGCTACTGTACCCCCCCCCACCTTCATTCCATAGATAGCTACTGTACCCCCCCTTCTTTCCATAAATAGCTACTGTACCCCCCTTCATTCCATAGATAGCTACTGTACCCCCCCACCTTCATTCCATAGATAGCTACTGTACCCCCCCCCCCTTCATTTCATAAATAGCTACTGTACCCCCCCTTCATTCCATAGATAGCTACTGTACCCCCTACATTCAATAAATAGCTACTGTACCCCCTTCATTCCATAAATAGCTACTGTACCCCCCCCCTTCATTCCATAGATAGCTACTGTACCCCCCTTCATTCCATAGATAGCTACTGTACCCCCCTTCATTCCATAGATAGCTACTGTACCCCCCCTTCATTCCATAGATAGCTACTGTACCCCCCTTCATTCCATAAATAGCTACTGTACCCCCCTTCATTCCATAGATAGCTACTGTACCCCCCTTCATTCCATAAATAGCTACTGTACCCCCTTCATTCCATAGATAGCTACTGTACCCCCCTCATTCAATAAATAGCTACTGTACCCCCCTTCATTCCATAGATAGCTACTGTACCCCCCTTCATTCCATATATAGCTACTGTACCCCCCTTCATTCCATATATAGCTACTGTACCCCCCCTTCATTCCATAGATAGCTACTGTACCCCCTCCATTCAATAAATAGCTACTGTACCCCCTTCATTCCATAGATAGCTACTGTACCCCCCTTAATTCAATAAATAGCTACTGTACCTTCATTCCATAGATAGCTACTGTACCCCCCTTCATTCCATATATAGCTACTGTACCCCACCCCTTCATTCAATAAATAGCTACTGTACCCCCCTTCATTCAATAAATAGCTACTGTACCCCCTCCTTCATTCAATAAATAGCTACTGTACCCCCTCCTTCATTCAATAAATAGCTACTGTACCCCCCCCCCTTCATTCAATAAATAGCTACTGTACCCCCCTTCATTCAATAAATAGCTACTGTACCCCCTTCATTCAATAAATAGCTACTGTACCCCCTTCATTCCATATATAGCTACTGTACCCCCCTTCATTCAATAAATAGCTACTGTACCCCTTCATTCCATAGATAGCTACTGTACCCCCTCCTTAATTCAATAAATAGCTACTGTATTCAATAAATAGCACCCACCCCCTCCATTCAATATATAAAAATGTAATTCTAAATGTATCACCATCAGAAGTGTACAATGGGGCACTGAGGAAGGTTCGATATTTGTCAGGGGTGTGATTGGTACATGTTGAGCTCTTGTTGTTACCGTAATAGAGGAGAGGAAATGACCTTTGGAACCAGACAGACACGTTTCTTCTCTGTAACCAGTTTGGAATTCTTGACTTTGTAATAATAATAATAATATTGCTAATGCATAATTGAACACTGTTATTAGACCGTGACACGTGTATTTACCCCTCTCCTTCCTAGAACAAACAACCGTTGGTGTGTAGGTATAATAATGTGTCCCTTTCTCTCGCAACAGAAAAGCCTGCAGTTTGTTAGTGTATTCGGGGCAGGCCTGCTCTGTGGTACAGCTCTAGCTATCGTCCTCCCAGAGGGGGTGGAACTACTGGAAGAGTCATGGAGAGGTGAGGGGTACCAGACATATAATGTAACAGCCCCGGGGTTCCAACTTCTCTAAGACCTCAACAGACAGATGGAGCAACAGCTCACTGTAGGCTACATCGTTGTTGTTCAGTTTGTACGGGCAAAACAGTCCCTCGATTGCAGCTGCACTGATGCTATAAGTAGTCTGTAGTCCTCTAAGGGTTAATCTCGCCAAACTGTTTATCATTTCAGTGATGCGTCTTTTCAACTGTATCTATAATGGCTCCTTCAGCCTGCGCAGCCCTTTCAACACCCACTTCACCGTCAGACCAAGCCGCAGAGCCTGGGGGTACTTCAGGATACATGGGCAATGAAGTGACCTCATTTAAATGAAAATCAACTTGGTGACCTAATTTAAGGGTCCTTGGTTATAGCTCGGCTTGGGGCAGACAGGAAGCTGTACTCTTACGTCAGGGCGATGCCATGGTAACGGAATTACGCTTTGACTCAGGTTTTTCACTTTCAAATGTACAAAAAAAAAAACAACATTGATTTCGATGTTTAACAAACCATACAACTCTATGCACAATAACTACTTTAAACATTTAATCAAAAACATGTACTGAATGAACTGTGCGCTGTTCAGAATGACATTTAAATCTCCTTCAGTTTTTTATACGACCACTTTTTCCCCAAAATCTTTGTTAAACATCTGCTCTGAATGAAGATTCAAAAGATGTCTGCCGAAAGACTGTTGTTGCTGGAGGATGGGCCCCAGTTTGTTGTTGCTGGAGGATGGGCCCCAGTTTGTTGTTGCTGGAGGATGGGCCCCAGTTTGTTGTTGCTGGAGGATGGGCCCCAGTCTGTTGTTGCTGGAGGATGGGCCCCAGTCTGTTGTTGCTGGAGGATGGGCCCCAGTTTGTTGTTGCTGGAAGGTGGGCCCCAGTCTGTTGTTGCTGGAGGATGGGCCCCAGTTTGTTGTTGCTGGAGGATGGGCCCCAGTTTGTTGTTGCTGGAGGATGGGCCCCAGTCTGTTGTTGCTGGAGGATGGGCCCCAGTCTGTTGTTGCTGGAGGATGGGCCCCAGTCTGTTGTTGCTGGAGGATGGGCCCCAGTCTGTTGTTGCTGGAGGATGGGCCCCAGTTTGTTGTTGCTGGAGGATGGGCCCCAGTCTGTTGTTGCTGGAGGATGGGCCCCAGTTTGTTGTTGCTGGAGGATGGGCCCCAGTTTGTTGTTGCTGGAGGATGGGCCCCAGTTTGTTGTTGCTGGAGGATGGGCCCCAGTTTGTTGTTGCTGGAGGATGGGCCCCAGTTTGTTGTTGCTGGAGGATGGGCCCCAGTTTGTTGTTGCTGGAGGATGGGCCCCAGTCTGTTGTTGCTGGAGGATGGGCCCCAGTCTGTTGTTGCTGGAAGGTGGGCCCCAGTCTGTTGTTGCTGGAGGATGGGCCCCAGTCTGTTGTTGCTGGAGGATGGGCCCCAGTCTGTTGTTGCTGGAGGATGGGCCCCAGTCTGTTGTTGCTGGAGGATGGGCCCCAGTTTGTTGTTGCTGGAGGATGGGCCCCAGTTTGCTGTTGCTGGAGGATGGGCCCCAGTTTGCTGTTGCTGGAGGATGGGCCCCAGTTTGCTGTTGCTGGAGGATGGGCCCCAGTCTGTTGTTGCTGGAGGATGGGCCCCAGTTTGTTGTTGCTGGAGGATGGGCCCCAGTCTGTTGTTGCTGGAGGATGGGCCCCAGTTTGTTGTTGCTGGAGAATGGGCCCCAGTTTGTTGTTGCTGGAGGATGGGCCCCAGTCTGTTGTTGCTGGAGGATGGGCCCCAGTCTGTTGTTGCTGGAGGATGGGCCCCAGTCTGTTGTTGCTGGAAGGTGGGCCCCAGTCTGTTGTTGCTGGAGGATGGGCCCCAGTCTGTTGTTGCTGGAGGATGGGCCCCAGTCTGTTGTTGCTGGAGGATGGGCCCCAGTCTGTTGTTGCTGGAGGATGGGCTCCAGTTTGCTGTTGCTGGAGGATGGGCCCCAGTTTGCTGTTGCTGGAGGATGGGCCCCAGTCTGTTGTTGCTGGAGGATGGGCCCCAGTTTGTTGTTGCTGGAGGATGGGCCCCAGTCTGTTGTTGCTGGAGGATGGGCCCCAGTTTGTTGTTGCTGGAGAATGGGCCCCAGTTTGTTGTTGCTGGAGGATGGGCCCCAGTCTGTTGTTGCTGGAGGATGGGCCCCAGTTTGTTGTTGCTGGAGGATGGGCCCCAGTCTGTTGTTGCTGGAGGATGGGCCCCAGTCTGTTGTTGCTGGAGGATGGGCCCCAGTCTGTTGTTGCTGGAGGATGGGCCCCAGTCTGTTGTTGCTGGAGGATGGGCCCTGAGTGAAAATGTTTGGGGAAACCCTGCTCTACTGTCCTCTACTTTACTGTCCTCTACATTACTGTCCTCTACTCTACTGTCCTCTAATTTACTGTCCTCTACTTTACTGTCCTCTACATTACTGTCCTCTACATTACTGTCCTCTACTCTACTGTCCTCTACTCTACTGTCCTCTACATTACTGTCCTCTACTCTACTGTCCTCTACTCTACTGTCCTCTACTCTACTGTCCTCTACATTACTGTCCTCTACTTTACTGTCCTCTACATTACTGTCCTCTACTTTACTGTCCTCTACATTACTGTCCTCTACTTTACTGTCCTCTACATTACTGTCCTCTACTCTACTGTCCTCTACATTACTGTCCTCTACATTACTGTCCTCTACTTTTCTGATAGATGTTTTCAGACTGTTTCTGAGAGGAGATGCTTTCAGACTGTTTCTGATCTATGAATTGGTACTGTGGAATCTGGATACTGCACACAGGGATACACAACATGTTTTATTTGAGGATGTTGACTCCATATCTGGTTGAGTGTGCCTGTTGCTAAAAAGTCTGTGTTTGTTAAGAACACACACCTCTCGGTAATCTCTCCGCAGTCTCCTCCTGCTCTGTCGCCCCAGCAGCAGCCAATCAGAATGCCAGTGATGTTGGGGTCGGGCAGCAGCTCCAGGAGGAGGACCCCCCCTCTAAAGGTCTCCCAGCACGGTTCTTCATCGGGGTCTCCCTGGTCGTAGGGTTCATCCTCATGTTCCTGGTGGACCAGATCAGTAGCTACTGCTCCGGCCACGGTCAGTGATGCTCCGAGGTGAAGACCTAGCTCCTCACTCTATTAGCATTAGCCTGTCCTACTGAAAACACACTGTGAAGACGCTAACTTCCCTAGCGTTCATTTGGGCTAGCATCGTAAGCATTATCCCGACCCATTGGAAACCTGCTCTAGGATCAGTTTCCTCTCTCCCTTCACCATTAGTGGGGAAATGCTAAACTGATTTTTTTTTTTTTAATCAGTGTCTGGGTTCAACTTCACCCTTCTCAGAGTTACTACTTCATTACGCAACATTACCAGAAGTATGTGGACACCTGCTGGTCGAACATCTCATTCCAAAATCATGGTCGTTAATATGGAGTTGGTCCCCCTTTTTGGACCTTGTTTTGTGCACGGGGGCGTTGTCATATTGAAACAGGAAAGGGCTTTCCCCAAACTGTTGCCACAAAGTTGGAAGTACAGAATCATCTAGAATGACATTGTATGCGGTAGCGTTAAGTAACTAAGGGGCCTAGCTTGAACCATGAAAAACAGACCCCAGACCATTATTCCTCCTTCACCAAACTTTACAGTTGGCACTATGCATTCGGGCAGGTAGCGTTCTCCTGGCATCCTCCAAACCCAGATTCGTCCGTCGGACTGCCAGATGATGAAGAGTGATTCATCTCTCCAGAGAACACGTTTCCACTGCTCCAGAGTCCAATGGTGGCGAGCTTTACACCACTCCAGCCGACGCTTGACAATGCGTATGGTGATCTTAGGTTTGTGCGCGGCTGCTCGGCCATGGAAACCCATTTCATGAAGCTCCCGAACAGTTCTTGTGCTGACGTTGCTTCCAGAGGCAGTTTGGAACTCTGATTTTTACGCGCTTCAGCACTCGGTGGTCCCGTTCTGTGAGCTCGTGTGGCCTACCACTTCACAGCTGAGCCGTTGTTGCGTTGCGCCTAGCACTTACAGTTGACCGGGGGCAGCTATTCAGTACGGGCCATTCTACTGCCAATGTTTGTCTATGGAGATTGCATGGCTGTGTGCTCGATTTTATACACCTGTCAGCAACTGGTGTGGCTGAAATAGCAGAATCCACTAATTTGAAGGGGTGTCCACATACTTTTGTATATATAGTGTATCTCTAGCTTGCTCCACAGTTTGTCCATATGAAAAAAGGAAAACTCTGTAGTCATCAAATTATAGACTTTCGTGGGTTGGTGGTGTGTTGTCGTCACTAAAAGTAATCCGTTATAAAGAAAATAAGGAAGTTCTGCACTCAGGAATTTGCAGTAGAATTAAAATTCAAGTCAAGTTACTTCATATAACATACTTCTTCTAGCCTGGTTTCTGATCTCTTTGTGCTGGGTTGCATAGCCAATGTCTATGGTCGTTGTTTGGGATGCCAATGACCTTACGAGTGGAAGCACCAGGTTTTAAATGTTTCACCCCTTTCTCCAAACCTCCTCTCCAAACCTCCTCTCCAAACCTCCTCTCCAAACCCCCTCTCCAAACCCCCTCTCCAAACCCCCTCTCCAAACCTCCTCTCCAAACCCCCTCTCCAAACCTCTCCAAACCTCCTCTCCAAACCTCCTCTCCAAACCTCCTCTCCAAACCTCCTCTCCAAATCTCCTCTCCAAACCCCTTTCTCCAAACCCCTTTCTCCAAACCCCCTCTCCAAACCACTTATTCAAACTCCCTCTCCAAACCCCTCTCCAAACCCCCTCTCCAAACCTCCTCTTCAAACCCCTCTCCAAACCCCTCTCCAAACCCCCTCTCCAAACCTCCTCTCCAAACCTCCTCTTCAAACCTCCTCTCCAAACCTCCTCTTCAAACCTCCTCTCCAAACCACCTCTCCAAACTTTAGTCATTGTGGTACCGTTCATTATGTTCAGCTCATGTTGCTATCAGTTAGTTGATTGTGTTGTTCCAGATCCACGGACTGGGATGTCCAACAGGACCAGTATCACAGCTACACTGGGACTGGTTATCCATGCTGCTGGTAGGTACTATACACACTACTCATACACACACACACACACACTACACACACACACACACACACACACATTACATACATACACACACACTACACACACACACTACTCATACACTACACACTACACACACACACACTACTCATACACACTACACACACACACTACACACACTCCACACACACCACACACACACACTACTCATACACACTACACTACACTGGGCCTGGTTATCCATGCTGCTGGTAGGTACTAGACACACTACTCATACACACACTACACACACACACTAATCAAATCAAATCAAATGTATTTATATAGCCCTTCGTACATCAGCTGATGTCTCAAAGTGCTGTACAGAAACCCAGCCTAAAACCCCAAACAGCAAGCAATGCAGGTGTAGAAGCACGGTGGCTAGGTAAAACTCCCTAGAAAGGCCAAAACCTAGGAAGAAACCAGGCTATGTGGGGTGGCCAGTCCTCTTCTGGCTGTGCCGGGTGGAGATTATAACAGAACATGGCCAAGATGTTCAAATGTTCATAAATGACCAGCATGGTCGAATAATAGTAAGGCAGAACAGTTGAAACTGGAGCAGCAGCACGGCCAGGTGGACTGGGGACAGCAAGGAGTCATCATGTCAGGTAGTCCTGGGGCATGGTCCTAGGGCTCAGGTCCTCCGAGAGAGAGACACACACACTACACACACACAGCTACACTGGGACTGGTTATCCATGCTGCTGGTAGGTACTATACACACTACTCATACACACACACACACACACACACACTACACACACACCCTGTCTGTCTGTCTGGCTGTCTGTCTGTCGGTATAGTGATCATCGTCTCTCTCCTCTGCCTGTAGCTGCCAGGGTGTGTCTGTCTGTCGGTATAGTGATCATTGTCTCTCTCCTCTGCCTGTAGCTGCCAGGGTGTGTCTGTCTGTCTGTCGGTATAGTGATCATTGTCTCTCTCCTCTGCCTGTAGCTGCCAGGGTGTGTCTGTCTGTCGGTATAATGATCATTGTCTCTCTCCTCTGCCTGTAGCTGCCAGGGTGTGTCTGTCTGTCTGTCTTGTCTGTCTGTCTGTCTGTCTGTCTGTCTGTCTGTCTGTCTGTCTGTCTGTCGGTATAGTGATCATCGTCTCTCTCCTCTGCCTGTAGCTGCCAGGTGTGTTGTAATATCATTGTTCTCCCCAGCTGACGGTGTAGCGTTAGGTACAGCCGTGGCTTCCTCCCAGGTCACAGTTCAAGTCGTGGTGTTCCTGGCTGTGATTCTGCACAAGGTGAGAGTCCACATCATTAATCAGATCTACTCTGGAGGTCACAAGCAACTCAGGACATCAGGACAAACCAATCAATGGTTGATTGTTCTTGCAAACTCCTTAAGCCCTCTCTCAATTCGATGTACTTGAATTGATTTAATTCTCCCTCCCTCCTCCCTCCCTCCCTCCATCCCTCTCTCCCTCTCTCTCTCTCTCCTTCCCACCTCCTTCCTCTCTCCCTCTTTCTCTCTCTCCCTCCCTCCCTCCCTCCCTCCCTCAATTCAATTCAAGGGGCTTTATTGTCATGGGAAACATATGTTAACATTGCCAAAGCAAGTGAGGTAGATAATATAGAAAAGTGAAATAAACGATACAAATTAACAGTAAACATTACACATACAGAAATGTCAAAACAATAAACACATTATAAATGTCATATTATACATATACAGTGTTGTAACAATGTACAAATGGTTAAAGAACACAAGGGAAAATAAATAAGCATAAATATGGGTTGTATTTACAATGGGGTTTGTTCTTCACTGGTTGACCTTTTCTCGTGGCAACAGGTCACAAATCTTGCTGCTGTTTCTCTTTCTCTCCCTCTCTCTCTCTCTCTCTCTCCCCCTCTCTCTCTCTCTCTCTCCCTCCTTCCCACCTCCTTCCTCTCACTCTCTCTCCCTCTTTCTCTCTCTCCCTCTCACTCCCTCTTTCTCTCTCTCCCTCTCACTCCTTCTCTCCCTCCTTCCCACCTCCTTCCTCTCCCTCTCCCTCTCTCTCTCTCCCTCTCACTCCTTCTCTCCCTCCTTCCCACCTCCTTCCTCTCCCTCTCCCTCTCTCTCTCTCTCTCTCACTCCTTCTCTCCCTCCTTCCCACCTCCTTCCTCTCCCTCTCTCTCTCTCCCTCTCACTCCTTCTCTCCCTCCTTCCCACCTCCTTCCTCTCCCTCTCCCTCTCTCTCTCTCCCTCTCACTCCTTCTCTCCCTCCTTCCCACCTCCTTCCTCTCCCTCTCCCTCTCTCTCTCTCTCTCTCACTCCTTCTCTCCCTCCTTCCCACCTCCTTCCTCTCCCTCTCCCTCTCTCTCTCTCTCTCTCAGGCTCCTACAGCGTTTGGTCTGGTCACCTTTCTGATGCAGGCAGGTGTAGAGAAGAAGCAGATTCAGAAACATCTCTTGGTGTTCTCTGCTGCAGCACCTGTACTCTCCATCAGTACATACTTTATCCTGAACGCGGTGAGAAGAAGCAACAGACTGCTGTTTAGTGGCGTAGAACAACGTGCTTTCATAATGACGAGAAAGGCGGTTTATCTAATGGGAACCTTTTCTATGAAACTAGTAAATGATTGGAGATCGCCAGAGGTGGGAGCTCAGCCTGGTTCTGGGAATGCATGTATGCTGTTTTGCCAACTGCTGACCATAGTAGTTGGTGAGACGGCAATAACATCTCTGGGACCAGGCTAGAGGGAACTACTTTCAACAGTGAAAATGATTTGATAACGTTGATATGACGTCAGAGTGCTGTGTGTTTCTCCCTCCTACTGCAGAGAGGTGGTTCGCCCCAGAACCGTCTGAGTGCTGTGTGTTTCTCCCTCCTACTGCAGAGTGGTGGTTCGCCCCAGAACCGTCTGAGTGCTGTGTGTTTCTCCCTCCTACTGCAGAGAGGTGGTTCGCCCCAGAACCGTCTGAGTGCTGTGTGTTTCTCCCTCCTACTGCAGAGTGGTGGTTCGCCCCAGAACCGTCTGAGTGCTGTGTGTTTCTCCCTCCTACTGCAGAGTGGTGGTTCGCCCCAGAACCGTCTGAGTGCTGTGTGTTTCTCCCTCCTACTGCAGAGTGGTGGTTCGCCCCAGAACCGTCTGAGTGCTGTGTGTTTCTCCCTCCTACTGCAGAGAGGTGGTTCGCCCCAGAACCGTCTGAGTGCTGTGTGTTTCTCCCTCCTACTGCAGAGTGGTGGTTCGCCCCAGAACCGTCTGAGTGCTACAGGTGTTGGGATGCTCTTCTCCGCCGGGACGTTCCTCTACGTAGCTACGGTCCATGTACTACCAGAGATCAGCTCCAGGGGGCAGCAGAGCTCTCCCCACCTCCACGGGACTGGGAGCGGGCAGCTGGAGGTCCTGGAGAGCCTCACGCTGATACTAGGAGCAGGACTACCTGTGTTACTGGCCCTGGGACTACGTGATGACTAGTCTTGTGAATCGACGCTATCCTACCAAATCTTGTTCATTACTCAGCTATTGATAATGAACATTGAGAATGAGTGTGAAGGAAGCCTGGAAATCAAGTCTGTAACTAAGACCGACTAGTTAACGCAAAGAAGACAACCCACAACATGTTACCAAACATTCATTTTACACCTCAACTCTTACATAGCTAGAGATCAATTGGGGGTGTTTCTGTGTGTGTGATGCAGTACGTGTCAGTGTCTTTCTCTGAGAGGTCATAAAGACATGGGCTTTGAGCAAGCCAACAAAGGTAGGAATAGTGTGTGTGTGTGTGTGTGTGTGTGTGTGTGTGTGTGTGTGTGTGTGTGTGTCATGTAAAAGAGTGGGATCAGAGCGAGAGAGAGAGAGCAGTGTGTGCGTCTGACTCTGGTGTATAGAGCTTTTGTAATAGTTTGTCTTGTCCGATCTCAGTGGGACATTCTTTTGAGCTAAACTATTGAAGTTGTCTGAAAAGAACAAGACCATTTCTTGTAAGTGGACCCGTTTTTAAAATAACCCCAGTTTCCTGATGTCCTTTTGTACCACTTCTGAACAAACAAAACATTTGTTTATTTATTTAGGTTAGCCCAAAAAAATCCCCAAAACCAGATTTTAATCAAATGGATAAGATTTCATCTTTTGTCATCTCTGAGAAATGTTTTGGCTGGGTTGTTGTAAGGTACTGAAGTATTCAGGGCAGGTTGTGAAAAGCTAAAAAAAACAAACACTTTATAAGAATTTAAATGGTTGTCATACCGACGTGGCCTAAATGATCCACAATATAGTGATGATTTATTGATTTTATATTGGATGTGATCAAGATATGTCTTTATAGACAAGGAGAGATTTTAAAAAAGAAAATACATTTCTACATGGTGTACTATAGTCAGGACAATGTTGTCTGGTTACCAGTCTGTTTAGATATCGTAACACTCCTTGGCAATCTGTGTCAAATGCTAAACATCTTTATAACACAGAGTACCCGAAGTGGAATATTATCCAAACAGATTGGTACCCAGGCTAAGGACAATAGGCTGTATTTTTAATGAATACTTTATCATAACAATCATAGATTTTAAAAAAACATGTTTTAAAACTACATGACTTGTAAATTGCTGATTAATAAAGTTAGATTGTATTGAATGTGTTGTTTCTATCCCAGTGTCAGATGTTACTGTCAGCGTGTACTGTCACAGGACGTCAGGGACAATACAACATCAGTACTGTTACTGTCAGCGTGTAATGTCACAGGACGTCAGGGACAATACAACATCAGTACTGTTACTGTCAGCGTGTAATGTCACAGGACGTCAGGGACAATACAACATCAGTACTGTCACAGGACGTCAGGGACAATACAACATCAGTACTGTCACAGGACGTCAGGGACAATACAACATCAGTACTGTTACTGTCAGCGTGTAATGTCACAGGACGTCAGGGACAATACAACATCAGTACTGTTACTGTCAGCGTGTAATGTCACAGGACGTCAGGGACAATACAACATCAGTACTGTCACAGGACGTCAGGGACAATACAACATCAGTACTGTTACTGTCAGCGTGTAATGTCACAGGACGTCAGGGACAATACAACATCAGTACTGTTACTGTCAGCGTGTAATGTCACAGGACGTCAGGGACAATACAACATCAGTACTGTTACTGTCAGCGTGTACTGTCACAGGACGTCAGGGACAATACAACATCAGTACTGTTACTGTCAGCGTGTACTGTCACAGGACGTCAGGGACAATACAACATCAGTACTGTTACTGTCAGCGTGTACTGTCACAGGACGTCAGGGACAATACAACATCAGTACTGTTACTGTCAGCGTGTAATGTCACAGGACGTCAGGGACAATACAACATCAGTACTGTTACTGTCAGCGTGTAATGTCACAGGACGTCAGGGACAATACAACATCAGTACTGTTACTGTCAGCGTGTAATGTCACAGGACGTCAGGGACAATACAACATCAGTACTGTTACTGTCAGCGTAATGTCACAGGTCAGGGACAATACAACATCAGGTTACTGTCAGCGGACACAGGGCGTCAGGGACAACAACATCAGTACTGTTACTGTCAGCGTGTAATGTCACAGGACGTCAGGGACAATACAACATCAGTACTGTTACTGTCAGCGTGTACTGTCACAGGCGTCAGGGACAATACAACATCAGTACTGTTACTGTCAGCGTGTAATGTCACAGGGGCGTCAGGGACAATACAACATCAGTACTGTTACTGTCAGCGTGTAATGTCACAGGACGTCAGGGACAATACAACATCAGTACTGTTACTGTCAGCGTGTAATGTCACAGGACGTCAGGGACAATACAACATCAGTACTGTTACTGTCAGCGTGTACTGTCACAGGACGTCAGGGACAATACAACATCAGTACTGTTACTGTCAGCGTGTAATGTCACAGGACGTCAGGGACAATACAACATCAGTACTGTTACTGTCAGCGTGTAATGTCACAGGACGTCAGGGACAATACAACATCAGTACTGTTACTGTCAGCGTGTAATGTCACAGGACGTCAGGGACAATACAACATCAGTACTGTTACTGTCAGCGTGTAATGTCACAGGACGTCAGGGACAATCACTGTTACTGTCAGCGTGTAATGTCACAGGACGTCATCAGTACTGTTACTGTCAGCGTGTAATGTCACAGGACGTCAGGGACAATACAACATCAGTACTGTTACTGTCAGCGTGTAATGTCACAGGACGTCAGGGACAATACAACATCAGTACTGTTCACGGACGTCAGGGACAATACAACATCAGTACTGTTACTGTCAGCGTGTAATGTCACAGGACGTCAGGGACAATACAACATCAGTACTGTTACTGTCAGCGTGTAATGTCTGTCACAGGACGTCAGGGGACAATACAACATCAGTACTGTTACTGTCAGCGTGTAATGTCACAGGACGTCAGGGACAATACAACATCAGTACTGTTACTGTCAGCGTGTAATGTCACAGGACGTCAGGGACAATACAACATCAGTACTGTTACTGTCAGCGTGTAATGTCACAGGACGTCAGGGACAATACAACATCAGTACTGTTACTGTCAGCGTGTAATGTCACAGGACGTCAGGGACAATACAACATCAGTACTGTTACTGTCAGCGTGTAATGTCACAGGACGTCAGGGACAATACAACATCAGTACTGTTACTGTCAGCGTGTAATGTCACAGGACGTCAGGGACAATACAACATCAGTACTGTTACTGTCAGCGTGTAATGTCACAGGACGTCAGGGACAATACAACATCAGTACTGTTACTGTCAGCGTGTAATGTCACAGGACGTCAGGGACAATACAACATCAGTACTGTTACTGTCAGCGTGTAATGTCACAGGACGTCAGGGACAATACAACATCAGTACTGTTACTGTCAGCGTGTAATGTCACAGGACGTCAGGGACAATACAACATCAGTACTGTTACTGTCAGCGTGTAATGTCACAGGACGTCAGGGACAATACAACATCAGTACTGTTACTGTCAGCGTGTAATGTCACAGGACGTCAGGGACAATACAACATCAGTACTGTTACTGTCAGCGTGTACTGTCACAGGACGTCAGGGACAATACAACATCAGTACTGTTACTGTCAGCGTGTAATGTCACAGGACGTCAGGGACAATACAACATCAGTACTGTTACTGTCAGCGTGTAATGTCACAGGACGTCAGGGACAATACAACATCAGTACTGTTACTGTCAGCGTGTAATGTCACAGGACGTCAGGGACAATACAACATCAGTACTGTTACTGTCAGCGTGTAATGTCACAGGACGTCAGGGACAATACAACATCAGTACTGTTACTGTCAGCGTGTAATGTCACAGGACGTCAGGGACAATACAACATCAGTACTGTTACTGTCAGCGTGTAATGTCACAGGACGTCAGGGACAATACAACATCAGTACTATATCAGTAATGTCACAGGACGTCAGGGACAATACAACATCAGTACTATATCAGTAATGTCACAGGACGTCAGGGACAATACAACATCAGTACTGTTACTGTCACTGTCACAGGACGTCAGGGACAATACAACATCAGTACTATATCAGTAATGTCACAGGACGTCAGGGACAATACAACATCAGTACTGTTACTGTCAGCGTGTAATGTCACAGGACGTCAGGGACAATACAACATCAGTACTGTCACAGGACGTCAGGGACAATACAACATCAGTACTGTTACTGTCAGCGTGTAATGTCACAGGACGTCAGGGACAATACAACATCAGTACTGTTACTGTCAGCGTGTAATGTCACAGGACGTCAGGGACAATACAACATCAGTACTGTTACTGTCAGCGTGTAATGTCACAGGACGTCAGGGACAATACAACATCAGTACTGTTACTGTCAGCGTGTAATGTCACAGGACGTCAGGGACAATACAACATCAGTACTGTTACTGTCAGCGTGTAATGTCACAGGACGTCAGGGACAATACAACATCAGTACTGTTACTGTCAGCGTGTAATGTCACAGGACGTCAGGGACAATACAACATCAGTACTGTTACTGTCAGCGTGTAATGTCACAGGACGTCAGGGACAATACAACATCAGTACTGTTACTGTCAGCGTGTAATGTCACAGGACGTCAGGGACAATACAACATCAGTACTGTTACTGTCAGCGTGTACTGTCACAGGACGTCAGGGACAATACAACATCAGTACTATATCAGTACTGTCACAGGACGTCAGGGACAATACAACATCAGTACTGTTACTGTCAGCGTGTAATGTCACAGGACGTCAGGGACAATACAACATCAGTACTGTTACTGTCAGCGTGTACTGTCACAGGACGTCAGGGACAATACAACATCAGTACTGTTACTGTCAGCGTGTAATGTCACAGGACGTCAGGGACAATACAACATCAGTACTGTTACTGTCAGCGTGTAATGTCACAGGACGTCAGGGACAATACAACATCAGTACTGTTACTGTCAGCGTGTAATGTCACAGGACGTCAGGGACAATACAACATCAGTACTGTTACTGTCAGCGTGTAATGTCACAGGACGTCAGGGACAATACAACATCAGTACTGTTACTGTCAGCGTGTAATGTCACAGGACGTCAGGGACAATACAACATCAGTACTGTTACTGTCAGCGTGTAATGTCACAGGACGTCAGGGACAATACAACATCAGTACTGTTACTGTCAGGACGTGGGACAATGTCACAGGACGTCAGGGACAATACAACATCAGTACTATATCAGTACTGTCACAGGACGTCAGGGACAATACAACATCAGTACTATATCAGTACTGTCACAGGACGTCAGGGACAATACAACATCAGTACTATATCAGTACTGTCACAGGACGTCAGGGACAATACAACATCAGTACTGTTACTGTCAGCGTGTACTGTCACAGGACGTCAGGGACAATACAACATCAGTACTGTTACTGTCAGCGTGTAATGTCACAGGACGTCAGGGACAATACAACATCAGTACTGTTACTGTCAGCGTGTAATGTCACAGGACGTCAGGGACAATACAACATCAGTACTGTTACTGTCAGCGTGTAATGTCACAGGACGTCAGGGACAATACAACATCAGTACTGTTACTGTCAGCGTGTAATGTCACAGGACGTCAGGGACAATACAACATCAGTACTGTTACTGTCAGCGTGTAATGTCACAGGACGTCAGGGACAATACAACATCAGTACTGTTACTGTCAGCGTGTAATGTCACAGGACGTCAGGGACAATACAACATCAGTACTGTTACTGTCAGCGTGTAATGTCACAGGACGTCAGGGACAATACAACATCAGTACTATATCAGTAATGTCACAGGACGTCAGGGACAATACAACATCAGTACTATATCAGTACTGTTACAGGACGTCAGGGACAATACAACATCAGTACTATATCAGTACTGTCACAGGACGTCAGGGACAATACAACATCAGTACTATATCAGTAATGTCACAGGACGTCAGGGACAATACAACATCAGTACTGTTACTGTCAGCGTGTACTGTCACAGGACGTCAGGGACAATACAACATCAGTACTGTTACTGTCAGCGTGTACTGTCACAGGACGTCAGGGACAATACAACATCAGTACTGTTACTGTCAGCGTGTAATGTCACAGGACGTCAGGGACAATACAACATCAGTACTGTTACTGTCAGCGTGTAATGTCACAGGACGTCAGGGACAATACAACATCAGTACTGTTACTGTCAGCGTGTAATGTCACAGGACGTCAGGGACAATACAACATCAGTACTGTTACTGTCAGCGTGTAATGTCACAGGACGTCAGGGACAATACAACATCAGTACTGTTACTGTCAGTACTGTCACAGGACGTCAGGGACAATACAACATCAGTACTATTACTGTCAGCGTGTAATGTCACAGGACGTTACAAGAGGGACAATACAACATCAGTACTGTTACTGTCAGCGTGTAATGTCACAGGACGTCAGGGACAATAGTACAACATCAGTACTGTTACTGTCAGCGTGTAATGTCACAGGACGTACAGGGACATACTAATAGGTACAACATCAGTACTGTTACTGTCAGCGTGTAATGTCACAGGACGTCAGGGACAATACAACATCAGTACTGTTACTGTCAGCGTGTAATGTCACAGGACGCCAGGGACAATACAACATCAGTACTGTTACTGTCAGCGTGTAATGTCACAGGACGTCAGGGACAATACAACATCAGTACTGTTACTGTCAGCGTGTAATGTCACAGGACGTCAGGGACAATACAACATCAGTACTGTTACTGTCAGCGTGTAATGTCACAGGACGTCAGGGACAATACAACATCAGTACTATATCAGTACTGTCACAGGACGTCAGGGACAATACAACATCAGTACTATATCAGTACTGTCACAGGACGTCAGGGACAATACAACATCAGTACTATATCAGTACTGTTACAGGACGTCAGGGACAATACAACATCAGTACTATATCAGTACTGTCACAGGAGGTTCTAGGGACAATACAACATCAGTACTATATCAGTACTGTCACAGGACGTCAGGGACAATACAACATCAGTACTATATCAGTACTGTCACAGGACGTCAGGGACAATACAACATCAGTACTATATCAGTACTGTTACAGAGGTTCTATACTAATAGGTCAACATCAGTACTATATCAGTACTGTCACAGGACTTCAGGGACAATACAACATCAGTACTATATCAGTACTGTTACGAAGACGTTCTATACTAATGGGTACATCAGTACTATATCAGTACTGTTACAGAGGTTCTATACTAATAGGTCAACATCAGTACTATATCAGTACTGTCACAGGACTTCAGGGACAATACAACATCAGTACTATATCAGTACTGTTACGAAGACGTTCTATACTAATGGGTACATCAGTACTATATCAGTACTGTTACAGAGGTTCTATACTAATAGGTCAACATCAGTACTATATCAGTACTGTCACAGGACTTCAGGGACAATACAACATCAGTACTATATCAGTACTGTTACGAAGACGTTCTATACTAATGGGTACATCAGTACTATATCAGTACTGTTACGAAGACGTTCTATACTAATAGGTCAACATCAGTACTATATCAGTACTGTTACAGAGGTTCTATACTAATAGGTACATCAGTACTATATCAGTACTGTTACTGAGGTTCTATACTAATAGGTACATCAGTACTATATCAGTACTGTTACAGAGGTTCTATACTAATAGGGACATCAGTACTATATCAGTACTGTTACTGAGGTTCTATACTAATAGGTCAACAACATCAGTACTGTTACTGTCAGCGTGTAATGTCACAGGACTTCAGGGACAATACAACATCAGTACTATATCAGTACTGTTACGAAGACGTTCTATACTAATAGGTACATCAGTACTATATCAGTACTGTTACTGAGGTTCTATACTAATAGGTCAACAACATCAGTACTATATCAGTACTGTTACAGAGGTTCTATACTAATAGGTACATCAGTACTATATCAGTACTGTTACAGAGGTTCTATACTAATAGGGACATCAGTACTATATCAGTACTGTTACTGAGGTTCTATACTAATAGGTCAACAACATCAGTACTGTTACTGTCAGCGTGTAATGTCACAGGACTTCAGGGACAATACAACATCAGTACTATATCAGTACTGTTACTGAGGTTCTATACTAATAGGTACATCAGTACTATATCAGTACTGTTACTGAGGTTCTATACTAATAGGTCAACAACATCAGTACTATATCAGTACTGTTACAGAGGTTCTATACTAATAGGTCAACAACATCAGTACTATATCAGTACTGTTACGAAGAGGTTCTATACTAATAGGTACATCAGTACTATATCAGTACTGTTACTGAGGTTCTATACTAATAGGTACATCAGTACTATATCAGTACTGTTACAGAGGTTCTATACTAATAGGTACATCAGTACTATATCAGTACTGTTACTGAGGTTCTATACTAATAGGTACATCAGTACTATATCAGTACTGTTACAGAGGTTCTATACTAATAGGTACATCAGTACTATATCAGTACTGTTACAGAGGTTCTATACTAATATGTCAACAACATCAGTACTATATCAGTACTGTTACAGAGGTTCTATACTAATAGGTCAACATCAGTACTATCAGTACTGTTACAGAGGTTCTATACTAATAGGTCAACGACATCAGTACTATATCAGTACTGTTACTGAGGTTCTATACTAATAGGTCAACATCAGTACTGTTACAGAGGTTCTATACTAATAGGGACATCAGTACTATATCAGTACTGTTACAGAGGTTCTATACTAATAGGTCAACGGCATCAGTACTATATCAGTACTGTTACGAAGACGTTCTATACTAATAGGTACATCAGTACTGTTACAGAGGTTCTATACTAATAGGTCAACGACATCAGTACTATATCAGTACTGTTACAGAGGTTCTATACTAATAGGTACATCAGTACTATATCAGTACTGTTACAGAGGTTCTATACTAATAGGGACATCAGTACTATATCAGTACTGTTACTGAGGTTCTATACTAATAGGTACATCAGTACTATATCAGTACTGTTACAGAGGTTCTATACTAATAGGTCAACGACATCAGTACTATATCAGTACTGTTAGAGGTTCTATACTAATAGGTCAACAACATCAGTACTATATCAGTACTGTTACATAGGTTCTATACTAATAGGTCAACGACATCAGTACTATATCAGTACTGTTACAGAGGTTCTATACTAATAGGTCAACGACATCAGTACTATATCAGTACTGTTACGAAGAGGTTCTATAAGAGACTGTTCACACTGCACTTTGCCCTGGGCCAAGAGAGCTTTTACCCTGGGGATAAGAGACTGTTCACACTGCACTTTGCCCTGGGCCAAGAGAGCTTTTACCCTGGGCCAAGAGAGCTTTTACCCTGGGCCAAGAGAGGTTTTACCCTGGGCCAAGAGAGCTTTTACCCTGGGCCAAGAGAGGTTTTACCCTGGGCCAAGAGAGCTTTTACCCTGGGCCAAGAGAGCTTTTACCCTGGGGATAAGAGACTGTTCACACTGCACTTTGCCCTGGGCCAAGAGAGGTTTTACCCTGGGCCAAGAGAGGTTTTACCCTGGGCCAAGAGAGCTTTTACCCTGGGGATAAGAGACTGTTCACACTGCACTTTGCCCTGGGCCAAGAGAGCTTTTACCCTGGGCCAAGAGAGGTTTTACCCTGGGCCAAGAGAGCTTTTACCCTGGGCCAAGAGAGCTTTTACCCTGGGGATAAGAGACTGTTCACACTGCACTTTGCCCTGGGCCAAGAGAGGTTTTACCCTGGGCCAAGAGAGCTTTTACCCTGGGTATAAGAGACTGTTCACACTGCACTTTGCCCTGGGCCAAGAGAGCTTTTACCCTGGGCCAAGAGAGGTTTTACCCTGGGCCAAGAGAGGTTTTGCCCTGGGCCAAGAGAGCTTTTACCTTGGAGACTGTTCACACGTCCACATTCTGAAGGGGGATGGCACAACCTTAGCCCAGGGCTGGCCTATCACAGAGCCCTGCTCTGAAGCAATGTTCGCACTGTCGTTCTGGGGCTAGCCAATCACAATTCATTCTCGCCTACTTTTGAATATTCTTCTCCAGAAAAGTGACCGTTGGTTTCAGTAGCCCTACTTTCATAAACACAGTATAGGCTAGCCCAGGGACAGTCTAAGCCTGGGGCTAAGGACAATGCTGCGTGAAAAGGACATTGTTTGTGTGTAGTAGTCTGTAATATATATCTCTTAGAGTGTAGTAATTTGTAGTAGATACAGTTGAAGTCGGAAGTTTACATACACCTTAGCGAAATACATTTCAACTCTGTTTTTCACAATTCCTAATATTTCATCCTAGTAAAACTTCCCTGTCTTAGGTTAGTTAGGATCACCACTTTAATTTAAGAATGTGAAATGACAGAATAATAGTCGAGAGAATGATTTATTTCAGCTTTTATTTCTTTCATCACATTCCCAGTGGGTCAGAAGTTTACATACACTCAATTAGTATTTGGTAGCGTTGCCTTTAAATTGTTTAAATTGGGTCAAACTTATCGGGTAGCCTTCCACAAGCTTTCCACAATAAGTTGGGTGAATTTTGGCCCACTCCTTCTGACAGAGCTGGTGTAACGGAGTCAGGTTTGTAGGCCTTCTTGCTCGCACACGCTTTTTCAGTTCTGCCCACAAATTTTCTATAGGATTGAGTTCGGATGGCCACTCCAATACCTTGACTTTGTTGTCCTTTAGCCATTTTTACACAACTTTGGAAGTATGCTTGGGGTCATTGTCCATTTGGAAGACCCATTTGTGACCAAGCTTTAACTTCCTGATTGATGTCTTGAGATGTTGCTTCAATATATTCACATCATTTTAATTCCTCATGATGCCATCTATTTTGCGTAGTGCACCAGTCCCTCCTGCAGCAAAGCACCTCTACAACATGATGCTGCCACCCCCGTGCTTCACGGTTGGGATGGTGTTCTTCGGCTTGCAAGCCTCCCCCTTTTCACTCCAAACATAATGATGGTCATTATGGCCAAACAGTTCTATTTTGTTTCATCCGACCAGAGGACATTTCTCCAAAAAGTACGATCTTTGTCCCCATGTGCAGTTGCAAATCGTAGTCCGGCTTTTTTATGGCGGTTTTGGAGCAGTGGCTTCTTCCTTGCTGAGCGGCCTTTCAGGTTATGTCGATATAGGACTCGTTTTACTGTGGATATAGATACTTTTGTACCTGTTTCCTCCAGCATCTTCACAAGGTCCTTTGCTGCTGTTCTGGGATTTATTTGCACTTTTCACACCAAAGTATGTTCATCTCTAGGAGACAGAATGCGTCTCCTTCCTGAGAGGTATGACGGCTGTGTGGTCCCATGGTGTTTATACTTGCATACTATTGTTGGTACAGATGAACGTGGTACCTTCAGGCGTTTGGAAATTGTTCCCAAGGATGAACCAGACCTTTTCTGAGGTCTTGGCTGATTTCATTTGATTTTCCCATAATGTCAAGCAAAGTGGCACTGAGTTTGAAGGTAGGCCTTGAAATACAAAAATGGGTTTTTATTTACATCAGGTACTGTTATGAACTAGGCTACCTGCATATGAACTGTTCACACTAGTTGTCAGTGACAACCCTGATTAGAAGTACCTGCTGCTCATCTGTAGTTCTTCAAAAATGCTGTTTTGAATGAAAGTAAATTGTACCTACACAGCGAAGGCCGTAAACACTGACGCAGTAAAAACATTTACAAATGAAGCGAAACACATTTACACCTGTTTTTGTCTTTCTACATGACCAAAAAGGGTCATATTTGGACTTCAAAGACCCTGTTTATCATGAACAATGTCTGAATTAACTAAATAACATGAACAGATAGAACATTGTAGTGTAAACAACGACCTAAATAAAGTCATTTCACATCTATTACAGCAATTATTGGGATAAAAATATGGTATTTGGGCAAAATATTACTACGTTATGTTGACTTGACATTCCATGTGAAATGTGTATCTAATGATTATTATTCATATACCAGCCTCCATGTGGGTTCAATCCCTTTCGTAGCGGAGGAGGTGAATGGTTGCCTCCATGTGGGTTCAATCCCTTTCGTAGCGGAGGAGGTGAATGGTTGCCTCCATGTGGGTTCAATCCCTTTCGTAGCGGAGGAGGTGAATGGTTGCCTCCATGTGGGTTCAATCCCGTTCGTAGCGGAGGAGGTGAATGGTTGCCTCCATGTGGGTTCAATCCCTTTCGTAGCGGAGGAGGTGAATGGCCATACCTCTCCTCACAGTTATCAATCCCTTTCGTAGGTAAATTGAGCCCAAGCGGAGGAGGTGAATGGCCATACCTCTCCTCACAGTTATCAATCCCTTTCGTAGCGGAGGAGGTGAATGGCCATACCTCTCCTCACAGTTATCAATCCCTTTCGTAGCGGAGGAGGTGAATGGCCATACCTCTCCTCACAGTTATCAATCCCTTTCGTAGCGGAGGAGGTGAATGGCCATACCTCTCCTCACAGTTATCAATCCCTTTAAATAGCGGAGGAGGTGAATGGCCATACCTCTCCTCACAGTTATCAATCCCTTTCGTAGCGGAGGAGGTGAATGGCCATACCTCTCCTCACAGTTATCAATCCCTTTCGTAGCGGAGGAGGTGAATGGCCATACCTCTCCTCACAGTTATCAATCCCTTTCGTAGCGGAGGAGGTGAATGGCCATACCTCTCCTCACAGTTATCAATCCCTTTCGTAGCGGAGGAGGTGAATGGCCATACCTCTCCTCACAGTTATCAATCCCATTCGTAGCGGAGGAGGTGAATGGCCATACCTCTCCTCACAGTTATCAATCCCTTTCGTAGCGGAGGAGGTGAATGGCCATACCTCTCCTCACAGTTATCAATCCCTTTCGTAGGTAAATTGAGCCCAAGCGGAGGAGGTGAATGGCCATACCTCTCCTCACAGTTATCAATCCCTTTCGTAGCGGAGGAGGAATGAATACCTCTCCCTCACAGTTATCAATCCCATTCGTAGCGGAGGAGGTGAATGGCCATCTCCTCTCCTCACAGTTATCAATCCCTTTCGTAGCGGAGGAGGTGAATGGCCATACCTCTCCTCACAGTTATCAATCCCTTTCGTATGCGGAGGAGGTGAATGGCCATACCTCTCCTCACAGTTATCAATCCCTTTCGTAGCGGAGGAGGTGAATGGCCATACCTCTCCTCACAGTTATCAATCCCTTTTGTAGCGGAGGAGGTGAATGGTTGCCTCCATGTGGGTTCAATCCCTTTCGTAGCGGAGGAGGTGAATGGCCATACCTCTCCTCACAGTTATCAATCCCTTTCGTAGCGGAGGAGGTGAATGGTTGCCTCCATGTGGGTTCAATCCCTTTCGTAGCGGAGGAGGTGAATGGCCATACCTCTCCTCACAGTTATCAATCCCTTTCGTAGCGGAGGAGGTGAATGGTTGCCTCCATGTGGGTTCAATCCCTTTCGTAGCGGAGGAGGTGAATGGCCATACCTCTCCTCACTCTCCCTAGTTATCAAACATACTGTACGTGCCACTGCTCAGTGAACCACAAGATATCCTGTCCTTTTATCAATGTGGTCTACATACACGTACAAAGGCTATTTGAAGATATTCAAAGTTAGATCAGGTAAAAACTACCTCTTAGCCTTAATTTATTATTACTTTTGACTGTGGCAAATCACCTCCCCAGTTAGTCTAGTATGCGTTTCAGAGTCCTGCAATAATAGCTATGACGCTAATATTTGTGTAAACTCTACAAAGTCGTGTTCTGTGGGTGTCACTGAGTAGGCCGAGATCCCATTTCATGGGTGCAGATTCCATTGTTGGGCGGCAGGTAGCCTGGTAATTAGAGGAGGCAGGTAGCCTAGTGGTTAGAGGAGGCAGGTAGCCTGGTAATTAGAGGAGGCAGGTAGCCTGGTAATTAGAGGAGGCAGGTAGCCTGGTAATTAGAGGAGGCAGGTAGCCTAGTGGTTAGAGGAGGCAGGTAGCCTAGTGGTTAGAGGAGGCAGGTAGCCTAGCCTAGTGGTTAGAGGAGGCAGGTAGCCTAGCCTAGTGGTTAGAGGAGGCAGGTAGCCTAGTAATTAGAGGAGGCAGGTAGCCTAGTGGTTAGAGGAGGCAGGTAGCCTAGTGGTTAGAGGAGGCAGGTAGCCTAGTGGTTAGAGGAGGCAGGTAGCCTAGTGGTTAGAGGAGGCAGGTAGCCTAGTGGTTAGAGGAGGCAGGTAGCCTAGTGGTTAGAGGAGGCAGGTAGCCTAGTGGTTAGAGGAGGCAGGTAGCCTAGTGGTTAGAGGAGGCAGGTAGCCTAGCCTAGTGGTTAGAGGAGGCAGGTAGCCTAGCCTAGTGGTTAGAGGAGGCAGGTAGCCTAGCCTAGTGGTTAGAGGAGGCAGGTAGCCTAGCCTAGTGGTTAGAGGAGGCAGGTAGCCTAGCCTAGTGGTTAGAGGAGGCAGGTAGCCTAGCCTAGTGGTTAGAGGAGGCAGGTAGCCTAGCCTAGTGGTTAGAGGAGGCAGGTAGCCTAGTAATTAGAGGAGGCAGGTAGCCTAGTGGTTAGAGGAGGCAGGTAGCCTAGTGGTTAGAGGAGGCAGGTAGCCTAGCGGTTAGAGGAGGCAGGTAGCCTAGCGGTTAGAGGAGGCAGGTAGCCTAGCGGTTAGAGGAGGCAGGTAACCTAGTGGTTAGAGGAGGCAGGTAACCTAGTGGTTAGAGGAGGCAGGTAGCCTAGTGGTTAGAGGAGGCAGGTAGCCTAGTGGTTAGAGGAGGCAGGTAGCCTAGTGGTTAGAGGAGGCAGGTAGCCTAGTGGTTAGAGGAGGCAGGTAGCCTAGTGGTTAGAGGAGGCAGGTAGCCTAGTAATTAGAGGAGGCAGGTAGCCTAGTGGTTAGAGGAGGCAGGTAGCCTAGTGGTTAGAGGAGGCAGGTAGCCTAGTGGTTAGAGCGTTGGACCAGTAACTGAAAGGATGCTAGATCGAATCCCTAAGCTGACAAGGTAAAAATCTGTCGATCTGCCCCTGATTAAGGCAGTTAACCCGCTGGCTATATAATTAAATAGTTTTTTCCCCCCCGGGCGACGTGGATGTCAATTATGCACGTGGAAGACATTTCAGTTGTGCAACTGACTAGGTTTCCTCCTTTCCCATTGGTAAGGCTGGAGAGTGCAATAGTTAACTGGGGAGGTATTTTGTCAAAGTTCCGTAAATAAGAGCCATGACGCTAGTATTTGTGCAACCTCTTTGGAATTGAAATCTATGGGTGACACTGACACTGTACAGCCTTACCCATTTCATGGTTTCAGAGTCCTTTTACTCCATAGGTAAGGCCGGACAGTGTATACTGTATGCCACCAACGCAATTATGCAGTCTGATATATCCACAGTTTGTCAAATTAATTAATTACTGTATTTTATGTAACATTCCAACCATGTTTAGTATTATCTAGTCCAAATATGGCATTATTCCACTATTTTTACCAGTTTCAAATCGGGGACTTTTATTTTGAAGGCGAACAGCAACGTGCATTATTGTGTCAAGCTTCACAGAGGTTTCTTCACCTAATACGTTCGTTTCTGTCAGAAAAGTGGTTTGCTTTGAGGACTGTCAACAAGGCTCTCCTGTGAGTAGTTAGCGATGTGCATTATTAATATGAAGTTGAACAGAAATCGAATATATGAATTATGTGGCCAGATTTTTATTTTATTTGAAGGGACTTTGTCATTGCCATAACTTTTGTCTCTGCGTTAGCTAGCTCAGTAACGTTGACATCAAGTTAGCTAGAATGTGTAGTTAAAAGAAGAAAAAAAAACGAACAACAATACTAAGTTCACTGTTTGCATTTTAATAATTGTGAAGACATAACCATTTTGTCGTGTTTTCCACCCATTGAAGTGGCTCGGCGTCCCTTTCCAGCTATTTTTCCTAGTACCAGGAAGTAAACTGGCGTTGCTGTTATGGATACCAGGATTTCCTAGTGCTGATCGATTAACCGAAATATCGATCATTTTTATTTTTTATAAACAACTAAATTGACCGTCATCGGTTCAATTATTTCAATTCCATTAATTTTTTAAACGTGTATGTGAGCACAACGCGCAGATTGCACAGCTCTGTAGAGGTAAATCGGATCCAGCTTGAACTGTGCGAATGTAGTAGGGAGTTGCAGTTTCCAACAGGCCAATATTGTACATAGTTTAGCGCGTAAAACGTGGTAATTAACTTCAATGACCATTATGCATTGCGCCTCTACTTGTCCAGTCTTTTACGCGCACTATTGGCCCAGCGTCGTCCTGGTTTGGCAGATGTATGGCCGTTATTGTAAATAATATTGTTTTTAACTGACTTGCTTAGTTAAATAAAATACAGGGGGGAAAAGCGTGATCATAATGGGATATAAAGAGCAGCTGTTGCTTCACAAGGCAAGGTATCTCTACCTGAAAATAAACGATCTACAGCGCATTCAAAAGTATTAGGACCCCTTGACTTATCCACATTTGGTTACATTACAGCCGTGTTAAAAAATGGATTCAATTGTTCCCCCCCGTCATCAATAATGAGAAAGCAAAAAACAGGTTTAGACATTTCTGCTAATGTATTAAAAATACAACTGAAATATCACATTTATATAAGTATTCAGACCTTTTACTCAGTACTTTGTTGAAGCACCTTTGGCAGCGATTACAGCCTCGAGTCTTCTTGGATATGATGCTAATATTTGGGAGTCACCTCCCTGACCAAGGCCCTTCTCCCCCGATTGCTCAGTTTGTCCAGGCAGCCAGCTCAAGGAAGAGTCTTGGTGATTCTAAACTTCTTACATTTCAGAATGATGGAGGCCACTGTGTTCTTGAGGAACTTCAATGCTTCAGAAATGTGTTGATACCCTTCCTCAGATCTGTGCCTCGGCTCAATCCTGTCTCTGAGCTCTACGGACAATTCCTTCGACCTCGTGGCTTGGTTTTTGCTCTGACATGCACTGTCAACTGTGGGACCTTTATATAGACAGGTGTGTGCCTTTTCCAAATCATGTCCAATCAATTGAATTTACCACAGGTGGACTCCAATCAACTTGTAGAAACATCTCAAGGATGATCAATAGAAACAGGATGCACCTGAACTCAATTTTGAGTCTCACAGCAAAGGGTCTGAATACGCTATTTCGTTTTTAATTTTTTTTTTTTAACATTTGCAAACATTTCTAAAATCTTGTTTTTGCTTTGTCATTATTGGGTGTAGATTGATGAGAATTGTTTTTATTGAATGAATTTTAGAATAAGGCTGTAATGTAACTAAATGTGGAAAAAGGGAAGGGGGTCTGAATACTCTTCCGAATGCCCTGTAAGTGATTGATAGTTCGTTTTCAGCTGTCATAAAAGTACTTCTTATTTACGTTGAAGAACTACTAAATAGAGATTTTGCAGCAGCTCTATAGAGACTTGGAAGGAAATAATCAAGTCATCAAATAAAACTTAAGTATTTTATTAAAGTAATGTGAATAAATGATGGTTAATAAGTGATGAGCAGTAATGAGCAGTCACTACCATCATGGGCCTGTTATTCATTGTTTTATTCTGTTACAGCATTCAACCAACATAATGTAGTGTATTTAATGTAAAAAAAACAACAAATATATATATATATATAATCGAAAACGAAAACTGTGATTAAAAAAACAAAAATGTAATCATAGAACCGACCTCAAAAAACCCTAATCGCTCAACACTAGGATTTCCTTAAAGCACTGGCAATTAAAATGAATCGATACCTGACTGTCTCCCAACTTTCCCCCCCGACGCTCCAGCTCTGAAGAGGGGTGATAGCCAAAACCTAAAAGAATTAGAGGAGAGAGGAATACCAAACAACTGCATACAATACCAATACCCCCATCCAAGATGAGGCGAGCCAGCCGCGGAGGGGACGAGACCGCTCCTCCCCGTCAGAACGGTGTGCCCGGGGGTAAAGGTGACGGCAGGGCAGCGGAGCGTGGGGATACAGCGGCAGCCGTCGGCGGTGATGATGATGAGGCCGGGTGCAGCCCAGCAGACATGCAGGATGAGGACAATGATCCGGCGCGGAGGAGAGAGATCAGGAGCAAGTACAGGGACCTCATCAACTCTGTTCAACGTGAGTAGTGGATACGAGGGTCTGCTAAATGACTCTAATGTAAAGGCAATGGAATGGTAATGTAGTGGGAACTGTTAAAATAATGTAGTGGGAACTGTTAAGGTAATGTAACCGTAATTTAAAGGTAATGTGTGGGAACTGTTAAGATAATGTAAAGGTAATTTAACATTCATTTAAAGGTAATGTGTGGGAACTGTTAAGATAATGTAAAGGTAATGTAGTGGGAACTGTTAAGGTAATGTAAAGGTAATGTAACATTCATTTAAAGGTAATGTGTGGGAACTGTTAAGATCATGTAAATGTAATGTGTGGGAACTGTTAAGGTAATGTAAAGGTAATGTAGTGGGAACTGCTAAGGTAATGTAACCGTAATTTAAAGGTAATGTGTGGGAACTGTTAAGATAATGTAAAGGTAATGTAGTGGGAACTGTTAAGGTAATGCAACCGTAATTTAAAGGGAATGTGTGGGAACTGTTAAGATAATGTAAAGGTAATGTAGTGGGAACTGCTAAAATAATGTAGTGTGAACTGTTAAGATAATGTAAAGTAATGTAGTTGGCACTATTAAGATAAAGGTAATGTAATGGAAATGTAGTGGGAACTGTTAATATAACGGTAAGGTAATGTAACCGCAATTTAAAGGTAATGTGTGGGAACTGTTAAGATACTGTCAAGGTAATGTAATGGTAATGTAACAGTAATTTAAAGGCAATGCGTGGGAACTGTTAAGATAATGTAAAGGTAATGTAGTGGGAACTGTCAATATAACGGCAAGGTAATGTAGTGGGAACTGTTAAGATAATGGTAATGTAATGGAAATGCAGTGGGAACTGTCAATATAACGGCAAGGTAATGTAGTGGGAACTGTTAAGATAATGGTAAGGTAATGTAAAGGTAATGTAGTGGGAACTGTCAATATAATGTAATGTAACAGTAATTTAAAGGTAATGTGTGGGAACTGTTAAGATAATGTAAAGGTAATGTAGTTGTAACTGTCAATATAACGGTAAGGCAATGTAGTGGAAACTGTTAAGATAATGTAAAGTAATGTAGTTGGCACCGTTAAGATAAAGGTCATGTAATGGAAATGTAGTGGGAACTGTTAATATAACGGTAAGGTAATGTGACAGTAATGTAAAGGTAATGTAGTGGGAACTGGCAAGAAAATGTTAAGGTAATGTAATGGTAATTTAAAGGTAATGCAGTGGGAACTGTTAAGATAAAGTAGTGGTAACTATTAAGATAATGTACCGGTAATGTAACGGGAACTGTTAAGATAATGGCAAGGTAATGTAAAGGTAATGTAGTGCGAACTGTTAATATAATGTAACGTAACAGTAATTTAAAGGTAATGTGTGGGAACTGTTAAGATAATGTTAAGGTAATGTAACAGTAATTTAAAGGTAATGTAGGGGGAACTGTTAAGATAATGTTAAGGTAATGTAACAGTAATTTAAAGGTAATGTAGTGGGAACTGTCTGGGAATGGTGTCCATGGGCCATGAGTTCCCAATTCTTCAACACTTTCCCAAAGTATTCTCACCATTGTGGATGTAAAAGTATTGGATTGGTGTCAGCATTAGCTGGAGGGATTTACCCTAAACATGTACACCCGTGACGGGGCGTGATTACCCAAAACATGTACACCCGTGACGGGGCGTGATTACCCTAAACATGTACACCCGTGACAGGGCGTGATTACCCTTAACATGTACACCCGTGATGGGGCGTGATTACCCTAAACATGTACACCCGTGATGGGGCGTGATTACCCTTAACATGTACACACGGGATGGGGCGTGATTACCCTAAACATGTACACCCGTGATGGGGCGTGATTACCCTTAACATGTACACACGGGGCGTGATTACCCTTAACATGTACACACGGGGCGTGATTACCCTTAACATGTACACCCGTGACAGGGCGTGATTACCCTTAACATGTACACCCGTGATGGGGCGTGATTACCCTAAACATGTACACCCGTGATGGGGCGTGATTACCCTTAACATGTACACACGGGGCATGATTACCCTTAACATGTACACACGGGGCGTGATTACCCTTAACATGTACACACGGGGCGTGATTACCCTTAACATGTACACCCGTGACAGGGCGTGATTACCCTTAACATGTACACCCGTGATGGGGCGTGATTACCCTAAACATGTACACCCGTGATGGGGCGTGATTACCCTTAACGTGTACACACGGGGCATGATTACCCTTAACATGTACACACGGGGCGTGATTACCCTTAACATGTACACACGGGGCGTGATTACCCTTAACATGTACACACGGGGCGTGATTACCCTTAACATGTGCACCCGTGATGGGGTGTGATTACCCTAAACATGTGCACCCGTGACGGGGCGTGTGCAAGTGGCCACTTCGAGAGACGTGTGTTAAACCTTCCAGGTATCTGGACACCTGTCAAAGTAAAGGTCCAGTATGACCATATTCACATAGAAATGTGAGTTATAGATTGTCTAGCTTGTACACCTGTTGAAAATGAAATGACTTTCACAGTGGTTTAGATTGTAGAATGATTCTCTACATTGCTTGTTTTGCCACAATGCTATTTATACCGAACAAAAATATAAACGCAACATGTTTTAAGTGTTGGTTTCATGAGCTGAAATAAAATATTAAATAAAACATGTTGTGCATAAATTTGTTTCCATCTCTGTTAAAAAAAAAGCATTTCTCCTTTGCTAATATAATCCATCCACCTGACAGGCACATCAAGAAGCTGATTAAACAGCATGGCTCCCAAGTGGGTGGGCCTAAGGCCTCCCAGGCCAACCAATGGCTGCTAGTGGGTGGGTCTATGCTCTCCCAGGCCAACCAATGGCTGCTAGTGGGTGGGTCTATGCTCTCCCAGGCCAACCAATGGCTGTGCCCCTGCCCAGTCATGTGCAGACCCAAATCCATAGATTAGGGTTTAGTTCATTTATTTCAATTGACTGATTTCCTCATATGAACTGTAACTCACTAGGCGGCTTCCACCCGGTTACGTAACCCTGCACCTTAGAGGCTGCTGCCCCATATAGATAGACTTGAAATCACTGGCCACTTTAATACTGGAACACTAGTCACTCTCAACCCTGCACCTTAGAGGCTGCTGCCCTATAGACATGAAATCACTAGTCACTCTCAACCCTGCACCTTAGAGGCTGCTACCCTATAGACAGAGACTTCACTGGCCACTTTAATAATGGAACACTAGTCACTCTCAACCCTGCACCTTAGAGGCTGCTGCCCTATAGACATGGAATCACTGGTCACTCTCAACCCTGCACCTTAGAGGCTGCTGCCCTATAGACATGAAATCACTGGTCACTCTCAACCCTGCACCTTAGAGGCTGCTGCCCTATAGACATGAAATCACTAGTCACTCTCAACCCTGCACCTTAGAGGCTGCTACCCTATAGACAGAGACTTCACTGGCCACTTTAATAATGGAACACTAGTCACTCTCAACCCTGCACCTTAGAGGCTGCTGCCCTATAGACATGAAATCACTAGTCACTCTCAACCCTGCACCTTAGAGGCTGCTACCCTATAGACATGGAATCACTAGTCACTCTCAGCCCTGCACCTTAGAGGCTGCTGCCCTATAGACATGGAATCACTAGTCACTCTCAGCCCTGCACCTTAGAGGCTGCTACCCTATAGACATGAAATCACTAGTCACTCTCAGCCCTGCACCTTAGAGGCTGCTACCCTATAGACATGAAATCACTAGTCACTCTCAACCCTGCACCTTAGAGGCTGCTACCCTATAGACATGAAATCACTAGTCACTCTCAACCCTGCACCTTAGAGGCTGCTACCCTCATATGTACATACTGTATTCTATTCTACTGTATATTTATATATTCCTTACATTCTTTTACTTTTAGATTTCTGTGTATTGTTAGATACTACTGCTCTGTTGGAGCTAGAAACACAAGCATTTAGTTAGATACTGCTCTGTTGGAGCTAGAAACACAAGCATTTAGTTAGATACTACACTGTTGGAGCTAGAAACACAAGCATTTAGTTAGATATTACTGCACTGTTGGAGCTAGAAGAAACACAAGCATTTAGTTAGATACTACTGCACTGTTGGAGCTAGAAACACAAGCATTTAGTTAGATATTACTGACCTGTTGGAGCTAGAAGAAACACAAGCATTTAGTTAGATACTACTGCACTGTTGGAGCTAGAAACACAAGCATTTAGTTAGATACTACTGCTCTGTTGGAGCTAGAAACACAAGCATTTAGTTAGATACTACTACACTGTTGGAGCTAGAAACACAAGCATTTAGTTAGATATTACTGCACTGTTGGAGCTAGAAGAAACACAAGCATTTAGTTAGATACTACTGCACTGTTGGAGCTAGAAACACAAGCATTTAGTTAGATATTACTGACCTGTTGGAGCTAGAAACACAAGCATTTAGTTAGATACTACTGACCTGTTGGAGCTAGAAACACAAGCATTTAGTTAGATACTACTACACTGATGGAACTAGGAACACAAGCATTTAGTTAGAACTACTGCACTGTTGGAGCTAGAAACACAAGCATTTAGTTAGATATTACCGCACTGTTGGAGATAGAAACACAAGCATTTAGTTAGATACTACTGCACTGTTGGAGCTAGAAACACAAGCATTTAGTTAGATACTACTGCACTGTTGGAGCTAGAAACACAAGCATTTAGTTAGATATTACTGCACTGTTGGAGCTAGGAACACAAGCATTTAGTTAGATACTACTGTTGGAGCTAGAAACACAAGCATTTAGTTAGATACTACTGCACTGTTGGAGCTAGAAACACAAGCATTTAGTTAGATACTACTGCACTGTTGGAGCTAGAAACACAAGCATTTAGTTAGATATTACTGCACTGTTGGAGCTAGGAACACAAGCATTTAGTTAGATACTACTGTTGGAGCTAGAAACACAAGCATTTAGTTAGATACTACTGCACTGTTAGAGCTAGAAACACTAGCATTTAGTTAGATACTACTGCACTGCTGGAGATAGAAACACAAGCATTTAGTTAGATATTACTGACCTGTTGGAGCTAGGAACACAAGCATTTAGTTAGATACTACTGTACTGTTGGAGCTAGGAACACAAGCATTTAGTTAGATACTACTGCTCTGTTGGAGCTAGAAACACAAGCATTTAGTTAGATACTACTGCACTGTTGGAGCTAGAAACACAAGCATTTAGTTAGATACTACTGCACTGTTGGAGCTAGAAACACAAGCATTTAGTTAGATATTACTGCACTGCTGGAGCTAGAAACACAAGCATTTAGTTAGATACTACTGCACTGTTGGAGCTAGAAACACAAGCATTTAGTTAGATACTACTGCTCTGTTGGAGCTAGAAACACAAGCATTAGGTATTACTGACTGTTGGAGCTAGAAACACAAGCATTTAGTTAGATACTACTGCTCTGTTGGAACTAGGAACACAAGCATTTAGTTAGATACTACTGCACTGTTGGAGCTAGAAACACAAGCATTTAGTTAGATATTACTGACCTGTTGGAGCTAGAAACACAAGCATTTAGTTAGATACTACTGTTGGAGCTAGAAACACAATCATTTAGTTAGATACTACTGTTGGAGCTAGAAACACAATCATTTAGTTAGATACTACTGTTGGAGCTAGGAGCACAAGCATTTAGTTAGATATTACTGCACTGTTGGAGCTAGAAACACAAGCATTTAGTTAGATACTACTGCACTGTTGGAGCTAGATACACAAGCATTTAGTTAGATACTACTGCACTGTTGGAGCTTTTAGTTAGATACTACTGCACTGTTGGAGCTAGGAACACAAGCATTTAGTTAGATATTACTGCACTGTTGGAGCTAGAAACACAAGCATTTAGTTAGATATTACTGCACTGTTGGAGCTAGGAACACAAGCATTTAGTTAGATACTACTGCACTGTTGAGCTAGCAAGCATTTAGTTAGATACTACTGCACTGTTGGAGCTAGAAACATTTAGTTAGATACTACTGCACTGTTGGAGCTAGAACACAAGCATTAGATTACTGACTGTTGGAGCTACACAAGCATTTAGTTAGATACTACTGCACTGTTGGAACTAGGAACACAAGCATTTAGTTAGATATTACTGCTCTGTTGGAGCTAGAAACACAAGCATTTAGTTAGATACTGACTGTTGGAGCTAGAAACACAAGCATTTAGTTAGATACTACTGTTGGAGCTAGAAACACAAGCATTTAGTTAGATATTACTGCACTGTTGGAGCTAGAAACACAAGCATTTAGTTAGATACTACTGCACTGTTGGAGCTAGAAACACAAGCATTTAGTTAGATATACTGCACTACTAGAAACACAATCATTTAGTTAGATATTACTGCACTGTTGGAGCTAGAAACACAAGCATTTAGTTAGATATTACTGACTGTTGGAGCTAGAAACACAAGCATTTAGTTAGATACTACTGCACTGTTGGAGCTAGAAACACAAGCATTTAGTTAGATACTACTGCACTGTTGGTGCTAGAAACACAAGCATTTAGTTAGATACTACTGTACTGTTGGAGCTAAAACACAAGCATTTAGTTAGATATTACTGCACTGTTGGAGCTAGAAACACAAGCATTTAGTTAGATATTACTGAGTTGGAGCTAGAAACACAAGCATTTAGTTAGATATTACTGCACTGTTGGAGCTAGAAACACAAGCATTTAGTTAGATATTACTGCACTGTTGGAGCTAGAAACACAAGCATTTAGTTAGATATTACTGCACTGTTGGAGAAACACAAGCATTTAGTTAGATACTACTGTACTGTTGGAGCTAGAAACACAAGCATTTAGTTAGATACTACTGTACTGTTGGAGCTAGAAACACAAGCATTTAGTTAGATACTACTGCACTGTTGGAGCTGGGAACACAAGCATTTAGTTAGATACTACTGCTCTGTTGGAGCTAGAAACACAAGCATTTAGTTAGATACTACTGCACTGTTGGAGCTAGAAACACAAGCATTTAGTTAGATACTACTGCACTGCTGGAGCTAGAAACACAAGCATTTAGTTAGATATTACTGCACTGTTGGAGCTAGAAACACAAGCATTTAGTTAGATATTACTGCACTGCTGGAGCTAGGAACACAAGCATTTAGTTAGATACTACTGCACTGTTGGAGCTAGAAACACAAGCATTTAGTTAGATATTACTGTTGGAGCTAGGAACACAAGCATTTAGTTAGATATTACTGTTGGAGCTAGGAACACAAGCATTTAGTTAGATACTACTGCACTGTTGGAGCTAGAAACACAAGCATTTAGTTAGATACTACTGCACTGTTGGAGCTAGAAACACAAGCATTTAGTTAGATACTACTGACCTGTTGGAGCTAGAAACACAAGCATTTAGTTAGATACTACTGTGTGGAGCTAGAAACACTGCATTTAGTTAGATATTACTGCTGCTGGAGCTAGAAACACATTTAGTTAGATATTGCACTGTTGGAGCTAGAAACACAAGCATTAGTTATACTACTGCACTGTTGGAGCTAGAAACACAAGCATTTAGTTAGATACTACTGCACTGTTGGAGCTAGAAACACAAGCATTTAGTTAGATACTACTGCACTGTTGGAGCTAGAAACACAAGCATTTAGTTAGATATTACTGCACTGTTGGAGCTAGAAACACAAGCATTTAGTTAGATACTACTGCACTGTTGGAGCTAGAAACACAAGCATTTAGTTAGATACTACTGCACTGTTGGAGCTACTTTAGTTAGATACTGCACTGTTGGAGCTAGAAACACAAGCATTTAGTTAGATATTACTGACCTGTTGGAGCTAGAAACACAAGCATTTAGTTAGATACTACTGTTGGAGCTAGAAACACAATCATTTAGTTAGATACTACTGTTGGAGCTAGAAACACAATCATTTAGTTAGATACTACTGTTGGAGCTAGAAACACAAGCATTTAGTTAGATACTACTGCACTGTTGGAGCTAGAAACAAGCATTTAGTTAGATATTACTGCACTGTTGGAGCTAGAAACACAAGCATTTAGTATACTGATAGCTAGAAACTTTAGTTAGATACTACTGCTCTGTTGGAGCTAGAAACACAAGCATTTAGTTAGATATTACTGACTGTTGGAGCTGGGAACACAAGCATTTAGTTAGATATTACTGCACTGTTGGAGCTAGAAACACAAGCATTTAGTTAGATATTACTGCACTGTTGGAGCTAGAAACACAAGCATTTAGTTAGATACTACTGTTGGAGCTAGGAACACAAGCATTTAGTTAGATACTACTATACTGTTGGAGCTAGAAACACAAGCATTTAGTTAGATACTACTGTACTGTTGGATTTTAGTTAGATACTACTGCACTGTTGGAGCTAGAAACACAAGCATTTAGTTAGATATTACTGCACTGTTGGAGCTAGAAACACAAGCATTTAGTTAGATACTACTGCACTGTTGGAGCTAGGAAACACAAGCATTTAGTTAGATATTACTGCACTGTTGGAGCTAGCTTTAGTTAGATACACAAGCTATTTAGTTAGATACTACTGCACTGTTGGAGCTAGAAACACAAGCATTTAGTTAGATACTACTGTTGGAGCTGCACAAGCATTTAGTTAGATACTACTGCACTGGGAGCTAGAAACACAAGCATTTAGTTAGATACTACTGTTGGAGCTAGAAACACAAGCATTTAGTTAGATACTACTGCTCTGTTGGAGCTAGAAACACAAGCATTTAGTTAGATACTACTGCACTGTTGGAGCTAGAAACACAAGCATTTAGTTAGATACTACTGCACTGTTGGAGCTAGAAACACAAGCATTTAGTTAGATACTACTGTTGGAGCTAGAAACACAAGCATTTAGTTAGATACTACTGCACTGTTGGAGCTAGAAACACAAGCATTTAGTTAGATATTACTGCACTGTTGGAGCTAGGAACACAAGCATTTAGTTAGATACTACTGAGCTACTTTAGTTAGATATTACTGTTGGAGCTAGGAACACAAGCATTTAGTTAGATATTACTGTTGGAGCTAGGAACACAAGCATTTAGTTAGATACTACTGCACTGTTGGAGCTAGAAACACAAGCATTTAGTTAGATATTACTGCACTGTTGGAGCTAGAAACACCAGCATTTAGTTAGATACTACTGCACTGTTGGAGCTAGAAACACCAGCATTTAGTTAGATACTACTGCACTGTTGGAGCTAGGAACACCAGCATTTAGTTAGATACTACTGCACTGTTGGAGCTAGAAACACCAGCATTTAGTTAGATACTACTGCACTGTTGGAGCCAGAAACACAAGCATTTAGTTAGATACTACTGCTCTGTTGGAGCTAGAAACACAAGCATTTAGTTAGATACTACTGCACTGTTGGAACTAGGAACACAAGCATTTAGTTAGATATTACTGACCTGTTGGAGCTAGAAACACAAGCATTTAGTTAGATACTACTGTTGGAGCTAGAAACACAATCATTTAGTTAGATACTACTGTTGGAGCTAGAAACACAATCATTTAGTTAGATACTACTGTTGGAGCTAGAAACACAAGCATTTAGTTAGATACTACTGCACTGTTGGAGCTAGAAACAAGCATTTAGTTAGATATTACCGCACTGTTGGAGCTAGAAACACAAGCATTAGATATTACTGACTGTTGGAGCCAGAAACACAAGCATTTAGTTAGATACTACTGCTCTGTTGGAGCTAGAAACACAAGCATTTAGTTAGATATTACTGACCTGTTGGAGCTGGGAACACAAGCATTTAGTTAGATATTACTGCACTGTTGGAGCTAGAAACACAAGCATTTAGTTAGATATTACTGCACTGTTGGAGCTAGAAACACAAGCATTTAGTTAGATACTACTGTTGGAGCTAGGAACACAAGCATTTAGTTAGATACTACTATACTGTTGGAGATAGAAACACAAGCATTTAGTTAGATACTACTGTTCTGTTGGAGCTAGAAACACAAGCATTTAGTTAGATACTACTGACCTGTTGGAGCTAGAAACACAAGCATTTAGTTAGATACTACTGTACTGTTGGAGCTAGAAACACAAGCATTTAGTTCGATACTACTGTACTGTTGGAGCTAGGAACACAAGCATTTAGTTAGATACTACTGCTCTGTTGGAGCTAGAAACACAAGCATTTAGTTAGATACTACTGCACTGTTGGAGCTAGAAACACAAGCATTTAGTTAGATACTACTGCACTGTTGGAGCTAGGAACACAATCATTTAGTTAGATATTACTGCACTGTTGGAGCTAGGAACACAAGCATTTAGTTAGATACTACTGTTGGAGCTAGAAACACAAGCATTTAGTTAGATACTACTGCACTGTTGGAGCTAGAAACACAAGCATTTAGTTAGATACTACTGCACTGTTGGAGCTAGAAACACAAGCATTTAGTTAGATATTACTGCACTGTTGGAGCTAGGAACACAAGCATTTAGTTAGATACTACTGTTGGAGCTAGAAACACAAGCATTTAGTTAGATACTACTGCACTGTTGGAGCTAGAAACATTTAGTTAGATACTACTGCACTGTTGGAGCTAGAAACACAAGCATTTAGTTAGATACTACTGCACTGTTGGAGCTAGAAACACAAGCATTTAGTTAGATACTACTGCACTGTTGGAGCTAAAAACACAAGCATTTAGTTAGATATTACTGCACTGTTGGAGCTAGGAACACAAGCATTTAGTTAGATACTACTGTTGGAGCTAGAAACACAAGCATTTAGTTAGATACTACTGCACTGTTGGAGCTAGAAACACAAGCATTTAGTTAGATACTACTGTTGGAGCTAGAAACACAAGCATTTAGTTAGATACTACTGTTGGAGCTAGAAACACAAGCATTTAGTTAGATATTACTGCACTGTTGGAGCTAGAAACACAAGCATTTAGTTAGATATTACTGCACTGTTGGAGCTAGGAACACAAGCATTTAGTTAGATACTACTGTTGGAGCTAGAAACACAAGCATTTAGTTAGATATTACTGTTGGAGCTAGGAACACAAGCATTTAGTTAGATATTACTGTTGGAGCTAGGAACACAAGCATTTAGTTAGATACTACTGCACTGTTGGAGCTAGAAACACAAGCATTTAGTTAGATACTACTGCACTGTTGGAGCTAGAAACACAAGCATTTAGTTAGATATTACTGCACTGTTGGAGCTAGAAACACAAGCATTTAGTTAGATACTACTGCACTGTTGGAGCTAGAAACACCAGCATTTAGTTAGATACTACTGCACTGTTGGAGCTAGAAACACCAGCATTTAGTTAGATACTACTGCACTGTTGGAGCTAGGAACACCAGCATTTAGTTAGATACTACTGCACTGTTGGAGCTAGAAACACCAGCATTTAGTTAGATACTACTGCACTGTTTGAGCTAGAAACACAAGCATTTAGTTAGATACTACTGCACTGTTGGAGCTAGAAACACCAGCATTTAGTTAGATACTACTGCACTGTTGGAGCTAGGAACACAAGCATTTAGTTAGATACTACTGCACTGTTGGAGCTAGAAACACCAGCATTTAGTTAGATACTACTGCACTGTTGGAGCTAGAAGCACCAGCATTTAGTTAGATACTACTGCACTGTTGGAGCTAGAAGCACCAGCATTTAGTTAGATACTACTGCACTGTTGGAGCTAGGAACACAAGCATTTAGTTAGATACTACTGACTGTTGGAGCCAGAAACACAAGCATTTAGTTAGATACTACTGCTCTGTTGGAGCTAGAAACACAAGCATTTAGTTAGATACTACTGCACTGTTGGAACTAGGAACACAAGCATTTAGTTAGATATTACTGACCTGTTGGAGCTAGGAACACAAGCATTTAGTTAGATATTACTGACCTGTTGGAGCTAGAAACACAAGCATTTAGTTAGATACTACTGTTGGAGCTAGAAACACAATCATTTAGTTAGATACTACTGTTGGAGCTAGAAACTCATTTAGTTAGATACTACTGTTGGAGCTAGAAACACAAGCATTTAGTTAGATACTACTGCACTGTTGGAGCTAGAAACAAGCATTTAGTTAGATATTACCGCACTGTTGGAGCTAGAAACACAAGCATTAGATATTACTGACTGTTGGAGCCAGAAACACAAGCATTTAGTTAGATACTACTGCTCTGTTGGAGCTAGAAACACAAGCATTTAGTTAGATATTACTGACCTGTTGGAGCTGGGAACACAAGCATTTAGTTAGATACTACTGCACTGTTGGAGCTAGAAACACAAGCATTTAGTTAGATATTACTGCACTGTTGGAGCTAGAAACACAAGCATTTAGTTAGATACTACTGATAGGAACACAAGCATTTAGTTAGATACTACTATACTGTTGGAGCTAGAAACACAAGCATTTAGTTAGATACTACTGCACTGTTGGAGCTAGAAACACAAGCATTTAGTTAGATATTACTGCACTGTTGGAGATAGAAACACAAGCATTTAGTTAGATATTACTGACCTGTTGGAGCTAGGAACACAAGCATTTAGTTAGATACTACTGCACTGTTGGAGCTAGAAACACCAGCATTTAGTTAGATACTACTGCACTGTTGGAGCTAGGAACACAAGCATTTAGTTAGATACTACTGCACTGTTGGAGCTAGAAACACCAGCATTTAGTTAGATACTACTGCACTGTTGGAGCTAGAAGCACCAGCATTTAGTTAGATACTACTGCACTGTTGGAGCTAGAAGCACCAGCATTTAGTTAGATACTACTGCACTGTTGGAGCTAGGAACACAAGCATTTAGTTAGATACTACTGACTGTTGGAGCCAGAAACACAAGCATTTAGTTAGATACTACTGCTCTGTTGGAGCTAGAAACACAAGCATTTAGTTAGATACTACTGCACTGTTGGAACTAGGAACACAAGCATTTAGTTAGATATTACTGACCTGTTGGAGCTAGGAACACAAGCATTTAGTTAGATATTACTGACCTGTTGGAGCTAGAAACACAAGCATTTAGTTAGATACTACTGTTGGAGCTAGAAACACAATCATTTAGTTAGATACTACTGTTGGAGCTAGAAACACAATCATTTAGTTAGATACTACTGTTGGAGCTAGAAACACAAGCATTTAGTTAGATACTACTGCACTGTTGGAGCTAGAAACAAGCATTTAGTTAGATATTACTGCACTGTTGGAGCTAGAAACACAAGCATTAGGTATTACTGACTGTTGGAGCTAGAAACACAAGCATTTAGTTAGATACTACTGCTCTGTTGGAGCTAGAAACACAAGCATTTAGTTAGATATTACTGACCTGTTGGAGCTGGGAACACAAGCATTTAGTTAGATATTACTGCACTGTTGGAGCTAGAAACACAAGCATTTAGTTAGATATTACTGCACTGTTGGAGCTAGAAACACAAGCATTTAGTTAGATACTACTGTTGGAGCTAGGAACACAAGCATTTAGTTAGATACTACTATACTGTTGGAGCTAGAAACACAAGCATTTAGTTAGATACTACTGCACTGTTGGAGCTAGAAACACAAGCATTTAGTTAGATATTACTGCACTGTTGGAGATAGAAACACAAGCATTTAGTTAGATATTACTGACCTGTTGGAGCTAGGAACACAAGCATTTAGTTAGATATTACTTCTCTGTTGGAGCTAGAAACACAAGCATTTAGTTAGATACTACTGACCTGTTGGAGCTAGAAACACAAGCATTTAGTTAGATACTACTGCACTGTTGGAGCTAGAAACACAAGCATTTAGTTCGATACTACTGCACTGTTGGAGCTAGAAACACAAGCATTTAGTTAGATACTACTGCACTGTTGGAGCTAGAAACACTAGCATTTAGTTAGATACTACTGCACTGTTGGAGCTAGAAACACAAGCATTTAGTTAGATACTACTGCTCTGTTGGAGCTAGAAACACAAGCATTTAGTTAGATATTACTGCACTGTTGGAGATAGAAACACAAGCATTTAGTTAGATATTACTGACCTGTTGGAGCTAGGAACACAAGCATTTAGTTAGATACTACTGCACTGTTGGAAATAGAAACACAAGCATTTAGTTAGATACTACTGCACTGTTGGTGCTAGAAACACAAGCATTTAGTTAGATACTACTGTACTGTTGGAGCTAGAAACACAAGCATTTAGTTAGATACTACTGTACTGTTGGAGCTAGGAACACAAGCATTTAGTTAGATACTACTGCTCTGTTGGAGCTAGAAACACAAGCATTTAGTTAGATACTACTGCACTGTTGGAGCTAGAAACACAAGCATTTAGTTAGATACTACTGCTCTGTTGGAGCTAGAAACACAAGCATTTAGTTAGATACTACTGCACTGTTGGAACTAGGAACACAAGCATTTAGTTAGATATTACTGACCTGTTGGAGCTAGGAACACAAGCATTTAGTTAGATATTACTGACCTGTTGGAGCTAGAAACACAAGCATTTAGTTAGATACTACTGTTGGAGCTAGAAACACAATCATTTAGTTAGATACTACTGTTGGAGCTAGAAACACAATCATTTAGTTAGATACTACTGTTGGAGCTAGAAACACAAGCATTTAGTTAGATACTACTGCACTGTTGGAGCTAGAAACAAGCATTTAGTTAGATATTACCGCACTGTTGGAGCTAGAAACACAAGCATTAGATATTACTGACTGTTGGAGCCAGAAACACAAGCATTTAGTTAGATACTACTGCTCTGTTGGAGCTAGAAACACAAGCATTTAGTTAGATATTACTGACCTGTTGGAGCTGGGAACACAAGCATTTAGTTAGATATTACTGCACTGTTGGAGCTAGAAACACAAGCATTTAGTTAGATATTACTGCACTGTTGGAGCTAGAAACACAAGCATTTAGTTAGATACTACTGTTGGAGCTAGGAACACAAGCATTTAGTTAGATACTACTATACTGTTGGAGCTAGAAACACAAGCATTTAGTTAGATACTACTGCACTGTTGGAGCTAGAAACACAAGCATTTAGTTAGATATTACTGCACTGTTGGAGATAGAAACACAAGCATTTAGTTAGATATTACTGACCTGTTGGAGCTAGGAACACAAGCATTTAGTTAGATATTACTTCTCTGTTGGAGCTAGAAACACAAGCATTTAGTTAGATACTACTGACCTGTTGGAGCTAGAAACACAAGCATTTAGTTAGATACTACTGCACTGTTGGAGCTAGAAACACAAGCATTTAGTTCGATACTACTGCACTGTTGGAGCTAGAAACACAAGCATTTAGTTAGATACTACTGCACTGTTGGAGCTAGAAACACTAGCATTTAGTTAGATACTACTGCACTGTTGGAGCTAGAAACACAAGCATTTAGTTAGATACTACTGCTCTGTTGGAGCTAGAAACACAAGCATTTAGTTAGATATTACTGCACTGTTGGAGATAGAAACACAAGCATTTAGTTAGATATTACTGACCTGTTGGAGCTAGGAACACAAGCATTTAGTTAGATACTACTGCACTGTTGGAAATAGAAACACAAGCATTTAGTTAGATACTACTGCACTGTTGGTGCTAGAAACACACGCATTTAGTTAGATACTACTGTACTGTTGGAGCTAGAAACACAAGCATTTAGTTAGATACTACTGTACTGTTGGAGCTAGGAACACAAGCATTTAGTTAGATACTACTGCTCTGTTGGAGCTAGAAACACAAGCATTTAGTTAGATACTACTGCACTGTTGGAGCTAGAAACACAAGCATTTAGTTAGATACTACTGCACTGTTGGAGCTAGGAACACAATCATTTAGTTAGATATTACTGCACTGTTGGAGCTAGGAACACAAGCATTTAGTTAGATACTACTGTTGGAGCTAGAAACACAAGCATTTAGTTAGATACTACTGCACTGTTGGAGCTAGAAACACAAGCATTTAGTTAGATACTACTGCGCTGTTGGAGCTAGAAACACAAGCATTTAGTTAGATATTACTGCACTGTTGGAGCTAGGAACACAAGCATTTAGTTAGATACTACTGTTGGAGCTAGAAACACAAGCATTTAGTTAGATACTACTGCTCTGTTGGAGCTAGAAACACAAGCATTTAGTTAGATATTACTGCTCTGTTGGAGCTAGAAACACAAGCATTTAGTTAGATACTACTGACCTGTTGGAGCTAGAAACACAAGCATTTAGTTAGATACTACTGCACTGTTGGAGCTAGAAACACAAGCATTTAGTTAGATACTACTGCACTGTTGGAGCTAGAAACACAAGCATTTAGTTAGATATTACTGCACTGTTGGAGCTAGGAACACAAGCATTTAGTTAGATACTACTGTTGGAGCTAGAAACACAAGCATTTAGTTAGATACTACTGCACTGTTGGAGCTAGAAACACAAGCATTTAGTTAGATATTACTGCACTGTTGGAGCTAGGAACACAAGCATTTAGTTAGATACTACTGTTGGAGCTAGAAACACAAGCATTTAGTTAGATACTACTGCACTGTTGGAGCTAGAAACACAAGCATTTAGTTAGATATTACTGCACTGTTGGAGCTAGGAACACAAGCATTTAGTTAGATACTACTGTTGGAGCTAGAAACACAAGCATTTAGTTAGATACTACTGCACTGTTGGAGCTAGAAACACAAGCATTTAGTTAGATATTACTGCACTGTTGGAGCTAGGAACACAAGCATTTAGTTAGATACTACTGTTGGAGCTAGAAACACAAGCATTTAGTTAGATACTACTGCACTGTTGGAGCTAGAAACACAAGCATTTAGTTAGATACTACTGCACTGTTGGAGCTAGAAACACAAGCATTTAGTTAGATATTACTGTTGGAGCTAGGAACACAAGCATTTAGTTAGATACTACTGAGCTAGAAACACAAGCATTTAGTTAGATACTACTGCACTGTTGGAGCTAGAAACACAAGCATTTAGTTAGATATTACTGCACTGTTGGAGCTAGGAACACAAGCATTTAGTTAGATACTACTGTTGGAGCTAGAAACACAAGCATTTAGTTAGATATTACTGCACTGTTGGAAATAGAAACACAAGCATTTAGTTAGATACTACTGCTCTGCTGGAGCTAGAAACACAAGCATTTAGTTAGATATTGCTGCACTGTTTGAGCTAGAAACACAAGCATTTAGTTAGATACTACTGCACTGTTGGAGCTAGAAACACCAGCATTTAGTTAGATACTACTGCACTGTTGGAGCTAGAAACACCAGCATTTAGTTAGATACTACTGCACTGTTGGAGCTAGAAACACAAGCATTTAGTTAGATACTACTGCACTGTTGGAGCTAGAAACACAAGCATTTAGTTAGATACTACTGCACTGTTGGAGCTAGAAACACAAGCATTTAGTTAGATACTACTGCACTGTTGGAGCTAGAAACACAATCATTTAGTTAGATACTACTGCACTGTTGGAGCTAGAAACACAAGCATTTAGTTAGATACTACTGCACTGTTGGAGCTGGGAACACAAGCATTTAGTTAGATACTACTGCACTGCTGGAGCTAGAAACACAAGCATTTAGTTAGATACTACTGCACTGTTGGAGCTAGAAACACAAGCATTTAGTTAGATACTACTGCACTGTTGGAGCTAGAAACACAAGCATTTAGTTAGATACTACTACACTGATGGAACTAGAAACACAAGCATTTCACTACACCCGCAATAACATCTGCTAAACATGTGTATGTGACCAATAACATTTGATCAGATTTGAACTCAGTAAAATCGTTGAAGTTTCTTGTTGCGTTTTATGTATATATTTTTTGTTCAGTATATTTATTAGGCAAACGTGGTAGAACCTCAGCAACGTGGAAATTGATTTCAATGATTTGTCCCAGTTGTACCTTGAACCTTCACCTTCTCTGTTTTTCCCAGAGAACAGAGAGGACATGTTGAGTCCCACCAACAACAAACTGACAGACGTGTTGGAGGAGGCTAACAAACTGTTTGCAGAAGGTATGATAGGATCTGTCAAACTTTTTGCATTGCATCCTTACCTTGAAATGACCGCTAATCATGGACAGATAGGCAAAAGTAGGGCTCTCACCAATCTAGTAATGTCTGAGTGAGTGATTATTACAGGGAAGGAAGGAAGTCGTTTTAAAGTTGTTAATATCCCAATCTAATATCCTCACTCTTTTCTTTTGTCTTCACCCTCATGTTTTGTCCTCTCTCAGTCCGTCAGGCCCGCGAAGCAGCTCTCGACGCTCAGCTCCTGGTGCTGGCTACAGACCTGGGGAAGGAGAAGGCCAGCCAGCTACAGGCTGAGGGATCAGCCTTCGATCCCTCAGCCTTCGCCGAACACCTGGTAAGTAGGAGGGAGGATGGGACTGGGAGGAAGTGGAGGTAGAGGAGGAGAGGGAGGTGGGGAAGGAGAAAAGGAAGGAGAGAGAGGAGGGCAAGGAGAGGATTGTGGGAGGTGGTGAAGGCTAACGTTTATCAGATTGCAAACTCTTTATCCTTTGTGTTCTTATTGGTCCACCCAGTTGTCGTTCATGGGTTTGAATCGCCTGGAGGATGAAGATGAGGAGGAGGAGGGTGGTGGTGCGAGCGGTGGCTACCTCCCCCAGGACGCGTGGCAGAAGGTGGCTACTAGAGCTCAATGCTGCTTCAGGACTGCTCCCTCCTTCCACTACATGTGAGTAGAGCAGAGCAGAAGGTGGCTACTAGTCAGCATGTTTGAGGGGATCAGTTGAATCGCTAATATTAAACGATGTTATTTGGGATGCAGGGTGATTTGTAACGTTCTAGATCAGGGATTCGGTACAGTCTGTTTGCAATGTAGTCCAACGCAGACTTCATCCACCTCACTTCATCCACCTCACTTCATCCACCTCACCAGACATCATCCTCCACCTCACTTCATCCACCTCACTTCATCCACCTCATCAGACCTCTTCATCCACCTCACTTCATCCACCTCACCAGACATCATCCTCCACCTCACTTCATCCACCTCACCAGACATCATCCTCCACCTCGCTCCACCTCACTTCATCCACCTCACCAGACATCATCCTCCACCTCACTTCATCCACCTCGCTCCATCTCACTTTATCCTCCAACTCTTTGGGGGCAAAGGTCACCAAATATACACAGAGAAAATGTGCACTGAACAAAAAATATAAACGCAACATTTCATTTTACTTCATTACAGTTCAGGAAATCAGGAAATCTGTGAATTTAAATAAATAAATTAGGCCCTAATCTATGGATTTCACGATTGGAAATACAGATAAGCATTTGTTGGTCACAGATACCTCAAAGAAAATGGGCCTCAGTATTTCTTCACTGTATTTTTTTTGCATTCAAATTGCCATCTATAAAATGCAATTGTGTTCGTTGTGCCTGCCCATACCATAACCCCCCCACCACCATACCATAACCCCCCACCACCATACCATAACCCCCCCCACCACCATACCATAACCCCCCACCACCATACCATAACCCCCACCACCATACCATAACCCCCCACCACCATACCATCTGTTCACCACGTTGACCACCATACCATAACGCCCCCACCACCATACCATGACCCCCCACCACCATACCATACCACCAACCCCCCCCACCACCATACCATAACCCCCCCCACCACCATACCATAACCCCACCACCATACCATAACCCCCACCACCATACCATAACCCCCCACCACCATACCATAACCCCCCACCACCATACCATAACCCCCCACCACCATACCATAACCCCCCACCACCATACCATAACCCCCCACCACCATACCATAACCCCCCACCACCATACCATAACCCCCACCACCATACCATAACCCCCACCACCATACCATAACCCCCCACCACCATACCATAACCCCCACCACCATACCATAACCCCCCACCACCATACCATAACCCCCCACCACCATACCATAACCCCCCACCACCATACCATAACCCCCCACCACCATACCATAACCCCCCACCACCATACCATAACCCCCCACCACCATACCATAACCCCCCACCACCATACCATAACCCCCACCACCATACCATAACCCCCCACCACCATACCATAACCCCCCACCACCATAACCATAACCCCCCCCACCACCATACCATAACCCCCCACCACCATACCATAACCCCCCACCACCATACCATAACCCCCCACCACCATACCATAACCCCCACACCACCATACCATAACCCCCCACCACCATACCATAACCCCCCACCACCATACCATAACCCCCCACCACCATACCATGACCCCCCACCACCATACCATAACCCCCCACCACCATACCATAACCCCCCACCACCATGTAACCCCCCACCACCATACCATAACCCCCCACCACCATTGACATCATAACAACCACCATACCATAACCCCCCACCACCATACCATGGACCCCCATACCATACCATAATTCTCCCACCACCATACCATGTTGGATAACCCCCACCACCATACCATAACCCCCCCCACCACCATACCAAACCCCCCACCACCATACCATAACCCCCCACCACCATACCATAACCCCCCACCACCATACCATAACCCCCCACCACCATCCATAACCCCCCACCACCATACCATAACCCCCCACCACCATACCATAACCCCCCACCACCATACCAACCCCCCACCACCATAACCCCCCACCACCATACCATAACCCCACCACCATACCATAACCCCCCACCACCATACCATAACCCCACCACCATACCATAACCCCCCACCACCATACCATGAGCCATACCATAACCCCCCACCATACCATAACCCCCCACCACCATACCATAACCCCCCACCACCATACCATAACCCCCCCACCACCATACCATAACCCCCCACCACCATACCATAACCCCCCACCACCATACCATAACCCCCCCACCATACCACCTTAACCCCCCACCACCATACCATAACCCCCCACCACCATGGCCATAACCCCCCACCACCATACCATTACCATAACCCCCCCACCACCATACCATAACCCCCACCACCATACCATAACCCCCCACCACCATACCATAACCCCCACCACCATACCATAACCCCCCCACCACCACCATACCATAACCCCCCACCACCATACCATAACCCCCCACCACCATACCATAACCCCCACCACCATACCATGACCCCCACCACCATACCATAACCCCCCACCACCATACCATAACCCCCCACCACCATACCATAACCCCCACCACCATACCATAACCCCCACCACCATACCATAACCCCACCACCACCATACCATGACCCCCCACCACCATACCATAACCCCCCACCACCATACCATGGACCCCCCACCACCATACCATAACCCCCCACCACCATACCATAACCCCCCCCACCACCATACCATAACCCCCACCACCATACCATAACCCCCCACCACCATACCATAACCCCCCACCACCATCCATAACCCCCCACCACCATTAACCCCCCACCACCATACCATAACCCCCCACCACCATACCATAACCCCCCACCACCATACCATAACCCCCCACCACCATACCATAACCCCCCACCACCACCATACCATAACCCCCCCACCACCATACCATAACCCCCCACCACCATACCATAACCCCCACCACCATACCATGACCCCCACCACCATACCATAACCCCCCACCACCATACCATAACCCCCACCACCATACCATAACCCCCCACCACCATACCATAACCCCCCACCACCATACCAACCCCACCACCATACCATGACCCCCCACCACCATACCATAACCCCTACCATGACCCCCCACCACCATACCATAACCCCCACCACCATACCATGGGATACCATGACCCCACCACCATGGCCATGACCCCCCACCACCATACCATAACCCCCCACCACCATACCGCCCACCACCATACCATAACCCCACCGCCACCATACCATGACCCCCCCCACCATACCATAACCCCCCACCACCATACCATAACCCCCGCCACCATACCATGACCCCCACCACCATACCATAACCCCCCACCACCATACCATGACCCCCCACCACCATACCATAACCCCCCACCACCATACCATAACCCCCCACCACCATACCATAACCCCACCACCACCATACCATGACCCCCCACCACCATACCATAACCCCACCACCATACCATGACCCCCCACCACCATAACCCCCCCACCACCATACCATAACCCCCCACCACTATACCATAACCCCACCACCATACCATAACCCCCACCACCATACCATAACCCCACCCACCATACCATAACCCCCCACCACCATACCATGACCCCCCACCACCATACTAACTGTACCATAACCCCCCCACCACCATACCATAACCCCCCACCACCATCCTACCACCATACCATTTACCATAACCCCCCAACCATGACTGAACCCCACCACCATACCATAACCCCCCACCACCATACTCCCCACCACCATACCATTACCCCACCACCATACCATAACCCCCACCACCATACCATGACTGACCACTATACCATAACCCCCCCCACCATACCATTACCATAACCCCACCACCATACCATAACCCCACCACCACCATTAACCCCCCACCACCATACCATAACCCCCCACCACCATACCATAACCCCCCCACCACCATACCATAACCCCCTTTTTCCATAACCCCACCACCATACCATAACCCCCCACCACCATACCATAACCCCACCACCATACCATAACCCCCACTGTATACCATAACTCCCCCCACCATCCATAACCCCCCCACCCACCATAACCCCCCCCACCACCATGTTAACCCCCCACCACCATTGACCCCCACCACCATACTGACCCCCCACCACCATGTAACACCCCCCCACCATACCATAACCCCCCACCACCATACCATAACACCCCCCCCACCACCACCATACCATAACACCCCCCACCATGTAACCCCCCACCACCATACCTCCCCCACCACCATTCCATAACCCCACCACCATACCATAACCCCACCTCCACCACACCATAACCCCCCACCACCATACCATAACCCCCCCCACCACCATACCATAACCCCCACCACCATACCATAACTGTAACCCCCCACCACCCCACCACCATACCATAACCCCCCACCACCATACCATAACCCCCACCACCATGGGGCCCTCTGTTCACAACGTTGACATCAGCAAACACCATACCATAACCCCCCACCACCATACCATAACCCCACCGCCACCATACCATAACCCCCACCACCATACCATAACCCCCCCCACCACCATACCATAACCCCCCACCACCATACCATCACCATACCATAACCCCCCACCACCATACCATAACCCCCCACCACCATGGGGCCCTCTGTTCACTGTTGATCAGCAAACACCATACCATAACCCCCCACCACCATACCATAACCCCCACCACCATACCATAACCCCCCACCACCATACCATAACCCCACCGACCATACCATAACCCCCCCACCACCATACCATAACCCCCCACCACCATACCATAACCCCACCGCCACCATACCATAACCCCCACCACCATACCATAACCCCCCACCACCATACCATAACCCCTCCACCACCATACCATAACCCCCCACCACCATACCATAACCCCCCACCACCATACCATAACCCCCCACCACCATACCATAACCCCCCCCACCACCATGGGGCCCTGTTCACAACGTTGACATCAGCAAACACCATACCATAACCCCCCACCACCATACCATAACCCCCCACCATGGGGAACTCTGTTCACAACGTTGACATCAGTAAACACCATACCATAACCCCCACCACCACCACCATAACCCCCCCACCACCATACCATAACCCCCCCACCACCATACCATAACCCCCAACACCATACCATAACCCCCCCACCATGGGGAACTCTGTTCACAACGTTGACATCAGCAAAACGCTCGCCCACATGACGGACATAATTGCAAATTCTCTAAAACGATGTTGGAGGTGGCTTATGGTAGAGAAATGAACATTCAATTATCTGGCAACATCTCTGGTGGACATTCCTGCAGTCAGAATGCCAATTGAACGCTCCCTCAAAACTTGAGACATCTGTAGCGTTGTGTTGTGTGACAAAACTGCACATTTTAGAGTGGCCTTTTATTGTCCCCAGCACAAGGTGCACCTGTGTTATGATCATGCTGTTTAATCAGCTTCTTGATATGCCACACCTGTCAGGTGGATTGATTATCTGGGCAAAGGAGAAATGCTCACTAACAGGGATGTAAACAAATGTGTGCACAAAAATTTGAGAGAAATCAGCTTTTTGTGCGTACGGAACATTTCGGGGATCTTTTATTTCAGCTCATGAAACATGGGACCAACACTTTACATGTTGCGTTTATATTTAGTTTAGTGCGTAACCGTCTCTGACTGTCCCTGTGTGTGTCTCTACCAGGATGGGATCGTTCCTGGCTGAGTTGCCTCCGCCTCGCCAGAGGGTAGAGAGACAGAAGAAAGTTCCCGGGAGGGAAGCCAAGAGGATCATGCCCACTCAGGTCTCCGACACTGACCCCGACCTGACTGAACTGTAGGAGTCTCCCCCTTTTTCCTACTGTTATTTGACCTCAACCTGACTGAACTGTAGGAGTCTCCCCTTTTTCCTACTGTTATTTGACTGACTGACTGAACTGTAGGAGTCTCCCCCTTTTTCCTACTGTTATTTGACCTCAACCTGACTGAACTGTAGGAGTCTCCCCCTTTTTCCTACTGTTATTTGACCCCAACCTGACTGAACTGTAGGAGTCTCCCCCTTTTTTCCTACTGTTATTTGACCTCAACCTGACTGAACTGTAGGAGTCTCCCCCTTTTTCCTACTGTTATTTGACCCCAACCTGACTGAACTGTACGTGTCTCCCCTTTTTCCTACTGTTATTTGACCCCAACCTGACTGAACTGTACGAGTCTCCCCCTTTTTCCTACTGTTATTTGACCTCAACCTGACTGAACTGTAGGAGTCTCCCCCTTTTTTCCTACTGTTATTTGACCTCAACCTGACTGAACTGTAGGAGTCTCCCCCTTTTTCCTACTGTTATTTGACCTGTAGGAGTCTCCCCCTTTTTTCCTACTGTTATTTGACCTCAACCTGACTGAACTGTAGGAGTCTCCCCCTTTTTTCCTACTGTTATTTGACCTCAACCTGACTGAACTGTAGGAGTCTCCCCCTTTTTTCCTACTGTTATTTGACCTCAACCTGACTGAACTGTAGGAGTCTCTCCCTTTTTTCCTACTGTTATTTGACCTCAACCTGACTGAACTGTAGGAGTCTCCCCCTTTTTCATACTGTTATTTGACCCCAACCTGACTGAACTGTAGGTGTCTCCCAACCTCTATTCTCCTGTCACATTGTGTTTTCAAGGTTCCAGGGAGAGAAATGAAGCTAGCCCGCTAGCCTGAGGCTAGTACCGTTCAGACTGTGCTAGTAGAACATGTCTCATAGCTCTGATCTTAGACCTGGGATCTATTAGCCTGGCTGGCCAGTGCACAAAATCCTTAAATTCTAGTGGATGACCAGTCCAGCCCAGTACGGCTTGGCTTGGCTTGGCTTGGCTTGGCTCGACCGTTCTCTGTTTTACATAAAGTTACTCTGGGCTTTGATAAGAGGATCAGCGATCAGCCTGAATGTACAGTAACAGTCAAAAGTTAGGACACACCAACTCATTCCAGGGTTTTTCTTAATTATTATTATCATTATTATTATTTTTTTTTTACATATTTCTACATTGTAGAATAATAGTGAAGACAGAAAAACTATGAAAAAAACACACAATCAGGTAGTAACCAAAAAAAAGTGTTAAACAAATTAAAATATATTTTATATTTGAGATTCTTTAAAATAGCTACCCTTTGCCTTGATGACAGCTTTGCACACGCTTGGCATTCTCTCAACCAGCTTCATGAGGTAGTCACCTGGAATGCATTTCAATTAACAGGTGTGACTTGTTAAATGTGAATTTGTGGAATTTCTTTCCATCTTAATGTGTTTGAGCCAATCAGTTGTGTTGTGACATGGTAAGATTGGTATACAGAAGACAGCCCTATTTGGTAAAAGACCAATTCCATATTACGGCAAGAACAGCTCAAATAAGCAAAGAGAAACGACAGTCCATCATTACTTTAAGACTAGAAGGTCAGTCAATCCGGAATATTTCAAGAACGATTCTTCAAGTGTGGTCGCAAAAACCATCAAGCGCTGGCTCTCATGAGGACTGCCACAGGAAAGGAAGACCCAGAGTTAACTCTGCTGCAGAGGATACGTTCATTAGAGTTAACTGCACCTCAGATTGCAGTTCGAGTAACAGACACATCTCAACATCAACTGTTCAGAGGAGACGGCATGAATCAGGCCTTCATGGTCAAATTGCTGCAAAGAAACCACTACTACTAAAGGACACCAATAATAAGAAGAGACTTGCTTGGGCCAAGAAACACGAGAAATGGACATTAGACCGGTGTAAATCTGTCCTTTGGTCTGATGAGTTCAAATATTAGTTTTTTGGTTCCAACCACCGTGTCTTTGTGAGACGCAGAGAAGGTGAATGATCTCTGCATGTGTGGTTCCCACCGTGAAGCATGGAGGAAGAGGTGTGATGGTGCTTTGCTGGTGACACTGTCAGTGATTTATTTAGAATTCAAGGTACACTTAACCAGCATGGCTACCACAGCACTCTGTAGCGATACGCCATCCCATCTGGTTTGCGCTTAGTGGGACTATCATTTGTTTTTCAACAGGACAATGAACCAACACACCTCCAGGCTGTGTTAGGGCTATTTGACCAAGAAGGACAGTGATGGAGTGCTGCATCAGATGACCTGGCCTCCACAATCACCCGACCTCAACCCAATTGAGATGGTTTGGGATGAGTTGGACCGAATAGAGTGAAGGAAAAGCAGCCAACACGTACTCAGTATATGTGGGAAGTCCTTCAAGAATGTTGGAAAAGCATTCCAGGTGAAGCTGGTTGAGAGAATGTCATCAAGGCAAAGCGCAGCTACTTTGAAGAATTTATCATCTAAAATATATTTTGATTTGTTTAACACTTTTTTGGTTACTACATGATTCCATGTTTGTTATTTCATAGTTGTGATGTCTTCACTATTATTCTACAGTGTAGGTTTCGTTTGCTTCCGGGTTGGAGCGAGCGGTCGCATCTGCACTCGGTCCGCAGGTAGTATTACATTTCATTACATTTCATTATAGTACAACGGTTTGATTTGTCTAATCTTAGCAATTTCTTCTTAGCTAGCTACACAGCCGTCTTTGTATCATAGATAATTGCGTAATTATCGTATTTAAAAGTCCTAACGCAGTCTACACTGCCCTGCACCTAGCCAGCTGGCTAACGTCCACCGTTAGCTAGTCCACCGTCTCCGATTAGCAGCACAACTATTACACTCAACTGAACGACTTGATTAGTGTAGTGTTAGCTAGCTACATAGTTGTCTTTGCTGTCTTCCTACCCAAGATAATTGTGTAGTTTAGAGTGTGTAGTTTTATGTCGTCCCAACATAGGAGACTCTGCTAGCTAGCCAACAGCTAGCCAACGTCTACCGAACAGAACTTCTGCACTCAACAATCCGGTCGCATTTCGCTTCGCTCCACAGGTAGTATCACATTTTTCATTTCATTTCATTACAGTACAACGGCTTGATTTGTTTGATCGCAGCTAGCTGTTCATAGCTAGCTACATAGCCGTCTTTGTTTCAAAGATAATTGTGTAGTCTAGAGCGATTTCCTAGGTTAGTTAGCCAGCTATTGTCGTTCTTTTTTAGCAACGTAACGTAATCAACACTGCTAGCTAGCCAGCTAGCCCCGAATAAATAGCACAGTAGAAACTATTACACTCAACGGAACGACTTGATTAGTGTAGCGTCAACAACGCAGCCAATGCCAACTAGCCTACTTAGTCAACAACGCAGCCTCTGCCAGCTAGCCTACTTCAGCAGTACTGTATCATTTTAATCATTTTAGTCAATAAGATTCTTGCTCGTGACTCTTAACTCTCTGAACACTCGTGACGTGTAGTCCACTTGTCATTCCAATCTACTTTGCATTAGCGTAGCCTCTGTGTAGCCTGTCAACTATGTGTCTGTCTATCCCTGTTCTCTCCTCTCTGCACAGACCATACAAACGCTCCACACCGCGTGGCTCTGACCCTAATCTGGTGGTCCCAGCGCGCACGACCCACGTGGAGTTCCAGGTCTCCGGTAGCCTCTGGAACTGCCGATCTGCGGCCAACAAGGCAGAGTTCATCTCCGCCTATGTCTCCCTCCAGTCCCTCGACTTCTTGGCACTGACGGAAACATGGATCACCACAGACAACACTGCTACTCCTACTGCTCTCTCTTCGTCTGCCCACGTGTTCTCGCACACCCGAGAGCTTCTGGTCAGCGGGGTGGTGGCACCGGATCCTCATCTCTCCCAAGTGGTCATTCTCTCTTTCTCCCCTTACCCATCTGTCTATCGCCTCCTTTGAATTCCATGCTGTCACAGTTACCAGCCCTTTCAAGCTTAACATCCTTATCATTTATCGCCCTCCAGGTTCCCTCGGAGAGTTCATCAATGAGCTTGATGCCTTGATAAGCTCCTTTCCTGAGGACGGCTCACCTCTCACAGTTCTGGGCGACTTTAACCTCCCCACGCCTACCTTGACTCATTCCTCTCTGCCTCCTTCTTTCCACTCCTCTCCTCTTTTGACCTCACCCTCTCACCTTCCCCCCTACTCACAAGGCAGGAAATACGCTGACCTCATCTTTACTAGATGCTGTTCTTCCACTAACCTCGTTGCAACTCCCCTCCAAGTCTCCGACCACTACCTTGTATCCTTTTCCTCTCGCTCTCATCCAACACTTCCCACACTGCCCCTACTCGGATGGTATCGCGCCGTCCCAACCTTCGCTCTCTCTCCCCCCGCTACTCTCTCCTCTTCCATCCTATCATCTCTTCCCTCTGCTCAAACCTTCTCCAACCTATCTCCTGATTCTGCCTCCTCAACCCTCCTCTCCTCCCTTTCTGCATCCTTTGACTCTCTATGTCCCCTATCCTCCAGGCCGGCTCGGTCCTCCCCTCCCGCTCCGTGGCTCGACGACTCATTGCGAGCTCACAGAACAGGGCTCCGGGCAGCCGATGGAGGAAAACTCGCCTCCCTGCGGACCTGACATCCTTTCACTCCCTCCTCTCTACATTTTCCTCCTCTCTCTCTGCTGCTAAAGCCACTTTCTACCACTCTAAATTCCAAGCATCTGCCTCTAACCCTAGGAAGCTCTTTGCAACCTTCTCCTCCCTCCTGAATCCTCCTCCCCCCTCCTCCCTCTCTGCAGATGACTTCACAACCATTTTGAAAAGAAGGTCGACGACATCCGATCCTCGTTTGCTAAGTCAAACGACACCGCTGGTTCTGCTCACACTGCCCTACCCTGTGCTCTGACCTCTTTCTCCCCTCTCTCTCCAGATGAAATCTCGCGTCTTGTGACGGCCGGCCGCCCTACAACCTGCCCGCTTGACCCTATCCCCTCCTCTCTTCTCCAGACCATTTCCGGAGACCTCCTCCCTACCTCACCTCGCTCATCAACTCATCCCTGACCGCTGGCTACGTCCCTTCCGTCTTCAAGAGAGCGAGAGTTGCACCCCTTCTGAAAAACCTACACTCGATCCCTCCGATGTCAACAACTACAGACCAGTATCCCTTCTTTCTTTTCTCTCCAAAACTCTTGAACGTGCCGTCCTTGGCCAGCTCTCCCGCTATCTCTCTCAGAATGACCTTCTTGATCCAAATCAGTCAGGTTTCAAGACTAGTCATTCAACTGAGACTGCTCTTCTCTGTATCACGGAGGCGCTCCGCACTGCTAAAGCTAACTCTCTCTCCTCTGCTCTCATCCTTCTAGACCTATCGGCTGCCTTCGATACTGTGAACCATCAGATCCTCCTCTCCACCCTCTCCGAGTTGGGCATCTCCGGCGCGGCCCACGCTTGGATTGCGTCCTACCTGACAGGTCGCTCCTACCAGGTGGCGTGGCGAGAATCCGTCTCCACACCACGTGCTCTCACCACTGGTGTCCCCCAGGGCTCTGTTCTAGGCCCTCTCCTATTCTCGCTATACACCAAGTCACTTGGCTCTGTCATAACCTCACATGGTCTCTCCTATCATTGCTATGCAGACTCTGACACACAATTAATCTTCTCCTTTCCCCTTCTGATGACCAGGTGGCGAATCGCATCTCTGCATGTCTGGCAGACATATCCGTGTGGATGACGGATCACCACCTCAAGCTGAACCTCGGCAAGACGGAGCTGCTCTTCCTCCCGGGAAGGACTGCCCGTTCCATGATCTCGCCATCACGGTTGACAACTCCATTGTGTCCTCCTCCCAGAGCGCTAAGAACCTTGGCGTGATCCTGGACAACACCCTGTCGTTCTCAACTAACATCAAGGCGGTGGCCCGTTCCTGTAGGTTCATGCTCTACAACATCCGCAGAGTAAACCCTGCCTCACACAGGAAGCGGCGCAGGTCCTAATCCAGGCACTTGTCATCTCCCGTCTGGATTACTGCAACTCGCTGTTGGCTGGGCTCCTGCCTGTGCCATTAAACCCCTACAACTCATCCAGAACGCCGCAGCCCGTCTGGTGTTCAACCTTCCCAAGTTCTCTCACGTCACCCCGCTCCTCCGCTCCCTCCACTGGCTTCCAGTTGAAATCGCATCCGCTACAAGACCATGGTGCTTGCCTACGGAGCTGTGAGGGGAAACGGCACCTCAGTACCTCCAGGCTCTGATCAGGCCCTACACCCAAACAAGGGCACTGCGTTCATCCACCTCTGGCCTGCTCGCCTCCCTACCACTGAGGAAGTACAGTTCCCGCTCAGCCCAGTCAAAACTGTTCGCTGCTCTGGCCCCCCAATGGTGGAACAAACTCCCTCACGACGCCAGGACAGCGGAGTCAATCACCACCTTCCGGAGACACCTGAAACCCCACCTCTTTAAGGAATACCTAGGATAGGATAAAGTAATCCCTCTCACCCCCTCCCCTGAAAAGATTTAGATGCACTACTGTTCCACTGGAGGTCATAAGGTGAATGCACCAATTTGTAAGTCGCTCTGGATAAGAGCGTCTGCTAAATGACTTAAATGTAAATGTAAATGTAGAAAATAGTAAAATGATTGAAAAACCCTGGAATGAGAAGGTGTGTCCAAACATTTGACTTGTACTGTATGTGCTTAATATTTCTGTCACAATGGGGATTGTGTTTCTCTTTTGAAAAATATATTTATTTGTATTTTTATTTTATTTTTATGTTACCCCCTTTTTCTCCCCGATTTTGTGGTATCCAATTGTTAGTAGTTACTATCTTGTCTCATCGCTACAACTCCCGTACGGGCTCGGGAGAGACGAAGGTCGAGAGCCATGCGTCTTCCGAAACACAACCCAACAAAGCCGCACTGCTTCTTAACACAGCGTGCATCCAAACCCTCCCTAACCCGGACGACGCTAAGCCAATTGTGCGTCGCCCCATGGACCTCCCGGTTGCGGCCGGCTGCGACAGAGCCTAAGCTCGAACCCAGAGTCTCTGGTGGCACAGCCTTAGACCACTGTGCCACCCGGGAGGCCCCTGAAAAATATTTTTTTTACCTCAACGAGACTAACTTAAATAAATTAATAAATGTTTGATGTTATTGTCTGTTCCAGTTGAGGAGGATGGAGGAGTCTCACCAGGAAGCTACAGAGAAGGAGGTAGAGAGGATTCTGGGATACCTGCAGGGCTACTTCAATGACGACCGTGAGTCATGACTGTTGTCTAATAATAATACATTATATTTAAATAGCGGTTTTCAAGGACTGTCTCTTTACAATTGTATAAAGGAAAACACAAGACAACAGGACTAAACAGAAAGGAATGAAAAAAGATTAAACAGATTAGGGTTCAAGGAAAAGAAAGGTTGTGATGACTCTGACTCTAGCTATGACTATGACTCTGACTCTAGCTATGACTCTGACTCTAGCTATGACTCGGACTCTGACTCTAGCTCTGACTCTAGCTATGACTCTAGCTATGACTCTAGCTCTGACTCTAGCTATGACTCTAGCTCTGACTCTAGCTCTGACCATGACTCTGACTCTAGCTATGACTCTAGCTATGACTCTAGCTCTGACTCTAGCTCTGACTCTAGCTATGACTCTAGCGATGACTCTAGCTATGACTCTGACTCTAGCTCTGACTCTAGCTCTGACTCTAGCTCTGACTCTAGCGATGACTCTAGCTATGACTCTGACTCTAGCTCTGACTCTAGCTCTGACTCTAGCTCTGACTCTAGCGATGACTCTAGCGATGACTCTAGCTATGACTCTGACTCTAGCTATGACTCTAGCTATGACTCGGACTCTAGCTATGACTCTAGCTCTGACCATGACTCTGACTCTAGCTATGACTATGACTCTAGCTATGACTCTGACTCTAGCTATGACTCTGACTCTGACTCTAGCTATGACTCTGACTCTAGCTATGACCTCTACTCCAGGTATTCCCAAACTGTGGTAGGGTGCGCGCAAATGGGGGTACGCCAAATAAAAAATGTGATTCACATTTATTTTAATTTTTTTAAACAAAAAAAACAAACATTTTGAAACAGTACATTTATATTTTCCAACGGGGCTATACATTTGGTTGAGGTTTTTTTCTCGTCTGAGTAGCCTCGTTTCACTGCCAAAAATAAAATGAAATCATCTAGTGTTCAGTGAAATAACAACACAATGTCAAATACAGGGAGCCTAGTCAAACAATTAACATCCAATCACATTAACCATTACTCATCCAATCACATTAACCATTACTCATCCAATCACATTAACCATTACTCATCCAATCACATTAACCGTTACTCATCCAATCACATGAACCGTTGCTCATCCAATCACATTAACCGTTGCTCATCCAATCACATTAACCGTGACTCATCCAATCACATTAACCGTTGCTCATCCAATCACATTAACCGTTGCTCATCCAATCACATTAACCGTTGCTCATCCAATCACATTAACCGTGACTCATCCAATCACATTAACCGATGGTCTCTCACAGGAAACCTTCATTTAGAAATTAAACATGACCATGAGTGGCTAAGACAGGCAAGCCCCATACTATTGTAGAGGAGTAGCTAGGACAGACAAGCCCCATACTATTGTAGAGGAGTAGCTAGGACAGACAAGCCCCATACTATTGTAGAGGAGTGGCTAGGACAGGCAAGCCCCATACTATTGTAGAGGAGTGGCTAGGACAGACAAGCCCCATACTATAGTGGAGGAGTGGCTAGGACAGGCAAGCCCCATACTATTGTAGAGGAGTAGCTAGGACAGACAAGCCCCATGCTATTGTAGAGGAGTAGCTAGGACAGGCAAGCCCCATACTATTGTAGAGGAGTGGCTGGGACAGACAAGCCCCATACTATTGTAGAGGAGTGGCTAGGACAGACAAGCCCCATACTATTGTAGAGGAGTAGCTAGGACAGACAAGCCCCATACTATTGTAGAGGAGTAGCTAGGACAGACAAGCCCCATACTATTGTAGAGGAGTAGCTAGGACAGGCAAGCCCCATACTATTGTAGAGGAGTAGCTAGGACAGGCAAGCCCCATACTATTGTAGAGGAGTGGCTAGGACAGGCAAGCCCCATACTATTGTAGAGGAGTAGCTAGGACAGGCAAGCCCCATACTATTGTAGAGGAGTGGCTAGGACAGACAAGCCCCATACTATTGTGGAGGACTGGCTAGGACAGGCAAGCCCCATACTATTGTAGAGGAGTGGCTAGGACAGGCAAGCCCCATACTATTGTAGAGGAGTAGCTAGGACAGGCAAGCCCCATACTATTGTAGAGGAGTGGCTAGGACAGACAAGCCCCATACTATTGTAGAGGAGTGGCTAGGACAGACAAGCCCCATGCTATTGTAGAGGAGTGGCTAGGACAGACAAGCCCCATACTATTGTAGAGGAGTGGCTGGGACAGGCAAGCCCCATACTATTGTAGAGGAGTGGCTAGGACAGACAAGCCCCATGCTATTGTAGAGGAGTGGCTAGGACAGACAAGCCCCATACTATTGTAGAGGAGTGGCTGGGACAGACAAGCCCCATACTATTGTAGAGGAGTAGCTAGGACAGGCAAGCCCCATACTATTGTAGAGGACTGGCTAGGACAGGCAAGCCCCATACTATTGTAGAGGAGTGGCTAGGACAGGCAAGCCCCATACTATTGTGGAGGACTGGCTAGGACAGGCAAGCCCCATACTATTGTAGAGGAGTGGCTAGGACAGACAAGCCCCATACTATTGTGGAGGAGTGGCTAGGACAGGCAAGCCCCATACTATTGTGGAGGACTGGCTAGGACAGACAAGCCCCATACTATTGTAGAGGAGTGGCTGGGACAGGCAAGCCCCATACTATTGTAGAGGAGTAGCTAGGACAGGCAAGCCCCATACTATTGTAGAGGAGTGGCTAGGACAGACAAGCCCCATACTATTGTAGAGGAGTGGCTAGGACAGACAAGCCCCATGCTATTGTAGAGGAGTGGCTAGGACAGACAAGCCCCATACTATTGTAGAGGAGTGGCTGGGACAGGCAAGCCCCATACTATTGTAGAGGAGTGGCTAGGACAGACAAGCCCCATGCTATTGTAGAGGAGTGGCTAGGACAGACAAGCCCCATACTATTGTAGAGGAGTGGCTGGGACAGACAAGCCCCATACTATTGTAGAGGAGTAGCTAGGACAGGCAAGCCCCATACTATTGTAGAGGACTGGCTAGGACAGGCAAGCCCCATACTATTGTAGAGGAGTGGCTAGGACAGGCAAGCCCCATACTATTGTGGAGGACTGGCTAGGACAGGCAAGCCCCATACTATTGTAGAGGAGTGGCTAGGACAGACAAGCCCCATACTATTGTGGAGGAGTGGCTAGGACAGGCAAGCCCCATACTATTGTGGAGGACTGGCTAGGACAGACAAGCCCCATACTATTGTAGAGGAGTGGCTGGGACAGGCAAGCCCCATACTATTGTAGAGGAGTGGCTAGGACAGACAAGCCCCATACTATTGTGGAGGAGTGGCTAGGACAGGCAAGCCCCATACTATTGTGGAGGACTGGCTAGGACAGACAAGCCCCATACTATTGTAGAGGAGTGGCTGGGACAGGCAAGCCCCATACTATTGTAGAGGAGTGGCTAGGACAGACAAGCCCCATACTATTGTAGAGGAGTGGCTAGGACAGGCAAGCCCCATACTATTGTAGAGGAGTGGCTAGGACAGGCAAGCCCCATACTATTGTGGAGGACTGGCTAGGACAGACAAGCCCCATACTATTGTAGAGGAGTGGCTAGGACAGACAAGCCCCATACTATTGTGGAGGACTTCATTCTTCCTGCTGCCGCAGGTATGGCTGGGACAATGCTGGGGGGACAATGCTGGGGGGACAATGCTGGGGGACAATGCTGGGGGACAATGCTGGGGGACAATGCTGGGGGAAAATGCTGGGGGACAATGCTGGGGGACAATGCTGGGGGACAATGCTGGGGGACAATGCTGGGGGACAATGCTGGGGGACAATGCTGGGGGACAATGCTGGGGGGACAATGCTGGGGGACAATGCTGGGGGACAATGCTGGGGGACAATGCTGGGGGACAATGCTGGGGGACAATGCTGGGGGACAATGCTGGGGGAAAATGCTGGGGGACAATGCTGGGGGACAATGCTGGGGGACAATGCTGGGGGACAATGCTGGGGGACAATGCTGGGGGACAATGCTGGGGGAAAATGCTGGGGGACAATGCTGGGGGACAATGCTGGGGGACAATGCTGGGGGACAATGCTGGGGGACAATGCTGGGGGAAAATGCTGGGGGACAATGCTGGGGGAAAATGCTGGGGGACAATGCTGGGGGACAATGCTGGGGGAAAATGCTGGGGGAAAATGCTGGGGGACAATGCTGGGGGACAATGCTGGGGGACAATGCTGGGGGAAAATGCTGGGGGACAATGCTGGGGGACAATCACAATGCTGGGGGACAATGCTGGGGGACAATGCTGGGGGGACAATGCTGGGGGACAATGCTGGGGGGAAAATGCCTCAAAAAACTATACAGACAATCCTTCATCAAACAACACTGTTTCACGACGCATCAGTGACACGGCAGGAGATGTTTTGAAACAATTACTGCTTCGCATACAAGCCAGTGAATTATATGCGTTACATCTGGATGAGTCAACAGACCTGGCACAGCTCCTGGTATATGTCTGTTACAGCTGGATGAGTCAACAGACCTGGCACAGCTCCTGGTATATGTCTGTTACAGCTGGATGAGTCAACAGGGCCTGGCACAGCTCCTGGTATATGTCTGTTACATCTGGATGAGTCAACAGGCCTGGCACAGCTCCTGGTATATGTCTGTTACATCTGGATGAGTCAACAGACCTGGCACAGCTCCTGGTATATGTCTGTTACAGCTGGATGAGTCAACAGGGCCTGGTATATGTCTGTTACAGCTGGATGAGTCAACAGACCTGGCACAGCTCCTGGTATATGTCTGTTACAGCTGGATGAGTCAACAGGCCTGGCACAGCTCCTGGTATATGTCTGTTACAGCTGGATGAGTCAACAGGCCTGGCACAGCTCCTGGTATATGTCTGTTACAGCTGGATGAGTCAACAGACCTGGCACAGCTCCTGGTATATGTCTGTTACAGCTGGATGAGTCAACAGGCCTGGCACAGCTCCTGGTATATGTCTGTTACAGCTGGATGAGTCAACAGACCTGGCACAGCTCCTGGTATATGTCTGTTACAGCTGGATGAGTCAACAGGCCTGGCACAGCTCCTGGTATATGTCTGTTACAGCTGGATGAGTCAACAGGGCCTGGCACAGCTCCTGGTATATGTCTGTTACAGCTGGATGAGTCAACAGACCTGGCACAGCTCCTGGTATATGTCTGTTACAGCTGGATGAGTCAACAGACCTGGCACAGCTCCTGGTATATGTCTGTTACAGCTGGATGAGTCAACAGGCCTGGCACAGCTCCTGGTATATGTCTGTTACAGCTGGATGAGTCAACAGGCCAGACCTGGCACAGCTCCTGGTATATGTCTGTTACAGCTGGATGAGTCAACAGGCCAGGCCTGGCACAGCTCCTGGTATATGTCTGTTACAGCTGGATGAGTCAGCCTGGCACAGCTCCTGGTATATGTCTGTTACAGCTGGATGAGTCAACAGGCCTGGCACAGCTCCTGGTATATGTCTGTTACAGCTGGATGAGTCAACAGACCTGGCACAGCTCCTGGTATATGTCTGTTACAGCTGGATGAGTCAACAGGCCTGGCACAGCTCCTGGTATATGTCTGTTACAGCTGGATGAGTCAACAGGGCCTGGCACAGCTCCTGGTATATGTCTGTTACAGCTGGATGAGTCAACAGGCCTGGCACGGCTCCTGGTATATGTCTGGTACGTTTATGGGGGGTCAATTAAGGAAGACATCCTCTTTTGCAAACCACTGGAAACCAGGACAACAGGAGAAGGTATTTATAAAGTCCTGAGAGGCTCTTGGGTGCACTGCAGCATCCAGCTAGAGGCTCTTGGGTACACTGCAGCATCCCCCCTAGAGGCTCTTGGGTACACGGCAGCATCCCCCTAGAGGCTCTTGGGTGCACTGCAGCATCCACCTAGAGGCTCTTGGGTACACTGCAGCATCCACCGAGAGGCTCTTGGGTACACTGCAGCATCCACCTAGAGGCTCTTGGGTACACTGCATCATCCACCGAGAGGCTCTTGGGTACACTGCATCATCCACCGAGAGGCTCTTGGGTACACTGCAGCATCCCCCCTAGAGGCTCTTGGGTACACTGCAGCATCCACCCAGAGGCTCTTGGGTACACTGCAGCATCCCCCCTAGAGGCTCTTGGGTACACTGCAGCATCCCCCCTAGAGGCTCTTGGGTACACTGCAGCATCCCCCTAGAGGCTCTTGGGTGCACTGCAGCATCCACCTAGAGGCTCTTGGGTACACTGCAGCACCCACCTAGAGGCTCTTGGGTACACTGCAGCATCCCCCCTAGAGGCTCTTGGGTACACTGCAGCATCCACCGAAAGGCTCTTGGGTACACTGCAGCATCCCCCTAGAGGCTCTTGGGTACACTGCAGCATCCACCTAGAGGCTCTTGTGTACACTGCAGCATCCCCCTAGAGGCTCTTGGGTACACTGCAGCATCCACCGAGAGGCTCTTGGGTACACTGCAGCATCCACCTAGAGGCTCTTGGGTACACTGTAGCATCCACCAAGAGGCTCTTGGGTACACGGCAGCATCCACCTAGAGGCCTTTGGGTACACTGCAGCATCCACCTAGAGGCTCTTGGGTGAACTGCAGCATCCACTGAGAGGCTCTTGGGTCCACTTCAGCATCCACCTAGAGGCTCTTGGGTACACTGCAGCATCCCCCTAGAGGCTCTTCGGTACACTGCAGCATCCACCCAGAGGCTCTTGGGTACACTGTAGCATCCACCTAGAGGCTCTTGGGTACACTGCAGCATCCACCTAGAGGCTCTCGGGTACACTGCAGCATCCACCTAGAGGCTCTTGGGTACACTGCAGCATCCACCTAGAGGCTCTTGGGTACACGTCAGCATCCACCTAGAGGCTCTTGGGTACACTGCAGCATCCCCCTAGAGGCTCTTGGGTTCACTGCAGCATCCACCTAGAGGCTCTTGGGTACACTGCAGCATCCACCTAGAGGCTCTTGGGTACACTGCAGCATCCACCTAGAGGCTCTTGGGTACACTGCAGCATCCACCTAGAGGCTCTTGGGTACACTGCAGCATCCACCCAGAGGCTCTTGGGTACACTGCAGCATCCACCTAGAGGCTCTTGGGTACACTGCAGCATCCACCTAGAGGCTCTTGGGTACACTGCAGCATCCACCCAGAGGCTCTTGGGTACACGGCAGCATCCCCCTAGAGGCTCTTGGGTACACGGCAGCATCCCCCTAGAGGCTCTTGGGTACACTGCAGCATCCACCCAGAGGCTCTTGGGTACACTGCAGCATCCACCCAGAGGCTCTTGGGTACACTGCAGCATCAACCCAGAGGCTCTTGGGTACACTGCAGCATCCACTTAGAGGCTCTCGGGTACACTGCAGCATCCACCTAGAGGCTCTTGGGTGCACTGCAGCATCCACCTAGAGGCTCTTGGGTGCACTGCAGCATCCCCCTAGAGGCTCTTGGGTGCACTGCAGCATCCACCTAGAGGCTCTTGGGTGCACTGCAGCATCCACCTAGAGGCTCTTGGGTGCACTGCAGCATCCCCCTAGAGGCTCTTGGGTGCACTGCAGCATCCCCCTAGAGGCTCTTGGGTGCACTGCAGCATCCACCTAGAGGCTCTTGGGTACACTGCAGCATCCACCCAGAGGCTCTTGCTGCCAAAGGAATGCCTGACAGCTTGAAAGATGTTTTGGACACCAGTGAAAATGGTTAACTTTGTTTCAGTAAGGCCCCTGAACTCTTGTGTATTTTCTACATCATGCAATGATATGGGCAGTGACCATGTAACGCTTTTACAACATACAGAAGAGCGCTGGTTATCAAGGGGCAAAATATTGACACGTTTTTTGAATTGAGAGACGAGCTTAAAGTTTTCTTTACTGACCATAATGTTCACTTGTCTGACCGCTTGCATGATGACGAGTTTCTCACACGACTGGCCACATTCTAGTTATCACTGTTCTAGAACACCACCATCACTGATGTACAACACATTCTAGTTATCACTGTTCTAGAACACCACCATCACTGATGTACAACACATTCTAGTTATCACTGTTCTAGAACACATTCTAGTTATCACTGTTCTAGAACACCACCATCACTGATGTACAACACATTCTAGTTATCACTGTTCTAGAACACCACCATCACTGATGTACAACACATTCTAGTTATCACTGTTCTAGAACACCACCATCACTGATGTACAACACATTCTAGTTATCACTGTTCTAGAACACCACCATCACTGATGTACAACACATTCTAGTTATCACTGTTCTAGAACATCACCATCACTGATGTACAACACATTCTAGTTATCACTGTTCTAGAACACCAACATTACTGATGTACAACACATTCTAGTTATCACTGTTCTAGAACACCACCATCACTGATGTACAACACATTCTAGTTATCACTGTTCTAGAACACCACCATCACTGATGTACAACACATTCTAGTTATCACTGTTCTAGAACACATTCTAGTTATCACTGTTCTAGAACACATTCTAGTTATCACTGTTCTAGAACACCACCATCACTGATGTACAACACATTCTAGTTATCACTGTTCTAGAACACATTCTAGTTATCACTGTTCTAGAACACCACCATCACTGATGTACAACACATTCTAGTTATCACTGTTCTAGAACACATTCTAGTTATCACTGTTCTAGAACACCACCATCACTGATGTACAACACATTCTAGTTATCACTGTTCTAGAACACCACCATCACTGATGTACAACACATTCTAGTTATCACTGTTCTAAAACACCACCATCACTGATGTACAACACATTCTAGTTATCACTGTTCTAGAACACCACCATCACTGATGTACAACACATTCTAGTTATCACTGTTCTAGAACATCACCATCACTGATGTACAACACATTCTAGTTATCACTGTTCTAGAACATCACCATCACTGATGTACAACACATTCTAGTTATCACTGTTCTAGAACACCAACATTACTGATGTACAACACATTCTAGTTATCACTGTTCTAGAACACCACCATCACTGATGTACAACACATTCTAGTTATCACTGTTCTAGAACACCACCATCACTGATGTACAACACATTCTAGTTATCACTGTTCTAGAACACATTCTAGTTATCACTGTTCTAGAACACATTCTAGTTATCACTGTTCTAGAACACCACCATCACTGATGTACAACACATTCTAGTTATCACTGTTCTAGAACACATTCTAGTTATCACTGTTCTAGAACACCACCATCACTGATGTACAACACATTCTAGTTATCACTGTTCTAGAACACATTCTAGTTATCACTGTTCTAGAACATCACACGACTGGCCTCTCTGGGTGATGTTTTGTCTCACCTGAATGATCTGAATCTAGGATTACAGGGACTCTCCATAACTATATTCAATGTGTGGGACAAAATTGCTCTTCTCTGTCTGCATGGACAACACACAGGTTGGAGCTCTTCTCTGTCTACATTAACATGGACAACACACAGGTTGGAGCTCTTCTCTGTCTACATTAACATGGACAACACACAGGTTGGAGCTCTTCTCTGTCTACATTAACATGGACAACACACAGGTTGGAGCTCTTCTCTGTCTACATTAACAAGGACAACACACAGGTTGGAGCTCTTCTCTGTCTACATTAACATGGACAACACACAGGTTGGAGCTCTTCTCTGTCTACATTAACATGGACAACACACAGGTTGGAGCTCTTCTCTGTCTACATTAACATGGACAACACACAGGTTGGAGCTCTTCTCTGTCTACATTAACAAGGACAACACACAGGTTGGAGCTCTTCTCTGTCTACATTAACAAGGACAACACACAGGTTGGAGCTCTTCTCTGTCTACATTAACATGGACAACACACAGGTTGGAGCGCTTCTCTGTCTACATTAACATGGACAACACACAGGTTGGAGCTCTTCTCTGTCTACATTAACATGGACAACACACAGGTTGGAGCTCTTCTCTGTCTACATTAACATGGACAACACACAGGTTGGAGCTCTTCTCTGTCTACATTAACATGGACAACACACAGGTTGGAGCTCTTCTCTGTCTACATTAACATGGACAACACACAGGTTGGAGCTCTTCTCTGTCTACATTAACATGGACAACACACAGGTTGGAGCTCTTCTCTGTCTGCATTATCAAGGACAACACACAGGTTGGAGCTCTTCTCTGTCTACATTAACATGGACAACACACAGGTTGGAGCTCTTCTCTGTCTACATTAACAAGGACAACACACAGGTTGGAGCTCTTCTCTGTCTGCATTAACATGGACAACACACAGGTTGGAGCTCTTCTCTGTCTACATTAACATGGACAACACACAGGTTGGAGCTCTTCTCTGTCTACATTAACAAGGACAACACACAGGTTGGAGCTCTTCTCTGTCTGCATTAACATGGACAACACACAGGTTGGAGCTCTTCTCTGTCTGCATTAACATGGACAACACACAGGTTGGAGCTCTTCTCTGTCTACATTAACATGGACAACACACAGGTTGGAGCTCTTCTCTGTCTGCATTAACAAGGACAACACACAGGTTGGAGCTCTTCTCTGTCTACATTAACATGGACAACACACAGGTTGGAGCTCTTCTCTGTCTGCATTAACAAGGACAACACACAGGTTGGAGCTCTTCTCTGTCTGCATTAACAAGGACAACACACAGGTTGGAGCTCTTCTCTGTCTACATTAACATGGACAACACACAGGTTGGAGCTCTTCTCTGTCTACATTAACATGGACAACACACAGGTTGGAGCTCTTCTCTGTCTACATTAACATGGACAACACACAGGTTGGAGCTCTTCTCTGTCTACATTAACAAGGACAACACACAGGTTGGAGCTCTTCTCTGTCTACATTAACATGGACAACACACAGGTTGGAGCTCTTCTCTGTCTACATTAACAAGGACAACACACAGGTTGGAGCTCTTCTCTGTCTACATTAACAAGGACAACACACAGGTTGGAGCTCTTCTCTGTCTACATTAACATGGACAACACACAGGTTGGAGCTCTTCTCTGTCTACATTAACAAGGACAACACACAGGTTGGAGCTCTTCTCTGTCTACATTAACAAGGACAACACACAGGTTGGAGCTCTTCTCTGTCTACATTAACAAGGACAACACACAGGTTGGAGCTCTTCTCTGTCTACATTAACAAGGACAACACACAGGTTGGAGCTCTTCTCTGTCTACATTAACAAGGACAACACACAGGTTGGAGCTCTTCTCTGTCTACATTAACATGGACAACACACAGGTTGGAGCTCTTCTCTGTCTACATTAACATGGACAACACACAGGTTGGAGCTCTTCTCTGTCTACATTAACATGGACAACACACAGGTTGGAGCTCTTCTCTGTCTACATTAACATGGACAACACACAGGTTGGAGCTCTTCTCTGTCTACATTAACATGGACAACACACAGGTTGGAGCTCTTCTCTGTCTGCATTATCAAGGACAACACACAGGTTGGAGCTCTTCTCTGTCTACATTAACATGGACAACACACAGGTTGGAGCTCTTCTCTGTCTACATTAACAAGGACAACACACAGGTTGGAGCTCTTCTCTGTCTGCATTAACATGGACAACACACAGGTTGGAGCTCTTCTCTGTCTACATTAACATGGACAACACACAGGTTGGAGCTCTTCTCTGTCTACATTAACAAGGACAACACACAGGTTGGAGCTCTTCTCTGTCTGCATTAACATGGACAACACACAGGTTGGAGCTCTTCTCTGTCTGCATTAACATGGACAACACACAGGTTGGAGCTCTTCTCTGTCTACATTAACAAGGACAACACACAGGTTGGAGCTCTTCTCTGTCTACATTAACAAGGACAACACACAGGTTGGAGCTCTTCTCTGTCTACATTAACAAGGACAACACACAGGTTGGAGCTCTTCTCTGTCTACATTAACAAGGACAACACACAGGTTGGAGCTCTTCTCTGTCTACATTAACATGGACAACACACAGGTTGGAGCTCTTCTCTGTCTACATTAACATGGACAACACACAGGTTGGAGCTCTTCTCTGTCTACATTAACATGGACAACACACAGGTTGGAGCTCTTCTCTGTCTGCATTAACATGGACAACACACAGGTTGTAGCTCTTCTCTGTCTACATTAACATGGACAACACACAGGTTGGAGCTCTTCTCTGTCTACATTAACATGGACAACACACAGGTTGGAGCTCTTCTCTGTCTACATTAACATGGACAACACACAGGTTGGAGCTCTTCTCTGTCTACATTAACATGGACAACACACAGGTTGGAGCTCTTCTCTGTCTACATTAACAAGGACAACACACAGGTTGGAGCTCTTCTCTGTCTACATTAACATGGACAACACACAGGTTGGAGCTCTTCTCTGTCTGCATTAACATGGACAACACACAGGTTGGAGCTCTTCTCTGTCTAAATTAACATGGACAACACACAGGTTGGAGCTCTTCTCTGTCTACATTAACATGGACAACACACAGGTTGGAGCTCTTCTCTGTCTGCATTAACAAGGACAACACACAGGTTGGAGCTCTTCTCTGTCTACATTAACATGGACAACACACAGGTTGGAGCTCTTCTCTGTCTACATTAACATGGACAACACACAGGTTGGAGCTCTTCTCTGTCTGCATTAACATGGACAACACACAGGTTGGAGCTCTTCTCTGTCTACATTAACAAGGACAACACACAGGTTGGAGCTCTTCTCTGTCTACATTAACATGGACAACACACAGGTTGGAGCTCTTCTCTGTCTACATTAACATGGACAACACACAGGTTGGAGCTCTTCTCTGTCTACATTAACAAGGACAACACACAGGTTGGAGCTCTTCTCTGTCTACATTAACATGGACAACACACAGGTTGGAGCTCTTCTCTGTCTGCATTAACATGGACAACACACAGGTTGGAGCTCTTCTCTGTCTACATTAACATGGACAACACACAGGTTGGAGCTCTTCTCTGTCTACATTAACATGGACAACACACAGGTTGGAGCTCTTCTCTGTCTACATTAACAAGGACAACACACAGGTTGGAGCTCTTCTCTGTCTACATTAACAAGGACAACACACAGGTTGGAGCTCTTCTCTGTCTACATTAACATGGACAACACACAGGTTGGAGCTCTTCTCTGTCTGCATTAACAAGGACAACACACAGGTTGGAGCTCTTCTCTGTCTACATTAACAAGGACAACACACAGGTTGGAGCTCTTCTCTGTCTACATTAACATGGACAACACACAGGTTGGAGCTCTTCTCTGTCTGCATTAACATGGACAACACACAGGTTGGAGCTCTTCTCTGTCTACATTAACATGGACAACACACAGGTTGGAGCTCTTCTCTGTCTACATTAACATGGACAACACACAGGTTGGAGCTCTTCTCTGTCTACATTAACATGGACAACACACAGGTTGGAGCTCTTCTCTGTCTACATTAACATGGACAACACACAGGTTGGAGCTCTTCTCTGTCTACATTAACATGGACAACACACAGGTTGGAGCTCTTCTCTGTCTACATTAACATGGACAACACACAGGTTGGAGCTCTTCTCTGTCTACATTAACATGGACAACACACAGGTTGGAGCTCTTCTCTGTCTACATTAACATGGACAACACACAGGTTGGAGCTCTTCTCTGTCTGCATTAACATGGACAACACACAGGTTGGAGCTCTTCTCTGTCTACATTAACAAGGACAACACACAGGTTGGAGCCCCTCTCTGTCTGCATTAACATGGACAACACACAGGTTGGAGCTCTTCTCTGTCTACATTAACATGGACAACACACAGGTTGGAGCTCTTCTCTGTCTGCATTAACATGGACAACACACAGGTTGGAGCTCTTCTCTGTCTACATTAACATGGACAACACACAGGTTGGAGCTCTTCTCTGTCTACATTAACATGGACAACACACAGGTTGGAGCTCTTCTCTGTCTACATTAACATGGACAACACACAGGTTGGAGCTCTTCTCTGTCTGCATTAACATGGACAACACACAGGTTGGAGCTCTTCTCTGTCTACATTAACATGGACAACACACAGGTTGGAGCTCTTCTCTGTCTACATTAACATGGACAACACACAGGTTGGAGCTCTTCTCTGTCTACATTAACATGGACAACACACAGGTTGGAGCTCTTCTCTGTCTACATTAACATGGACAACACACAGGTTGGAGCTCTTCTCTGTCTACATTAACATGGACAACACACAGGTTGGAGCTCTTCTCTGTCTGCATTAACAAGGACAACACACAGGTTGGAGCTCTTCTCTGTCTGCATTAACATGGACAACACACAGGTTGGAGCTCTTCTCTGTCTACATTAACATGGACAACACACAGGTTGGAGCTCTTCTCTGTCATTAACATGGACAACACACAGGTTGGAGCTCTTCTCTGTCTACATTAACATGGACAACACACAGGTTGGAGCTCTTCTCTGTCTACATTAACATGGACAACACACAGGTCTTTCCATCATTGTATAATTTTGTTGTTGTCTGCAAATGAACTCAAGCTTACGGACAATGTCAAATGTGACCTCCGTGGCAAAGGTTTGTTTGTAGACGTTAAATGATTTGATATAGTTGGTTAAAGAGCTATTTGTCATGTGCCTTTCTCACCTTGTATCTCCAGCCACATCTCCCATCTCCTACTATGAGTTTGTCATAGACCCCACCTCCTTCTCCCGCTCGGTGGAGAACATCTTCCACACCTCCTTCCTGGTCAGGGTGAGTGGTACATGTTGGATACTTCAGATCAATATATCGACACCTTTTTTTTTTAGATGATTCACTATTTATTGTAAAATAACTTTTAATTGTGTATTTGTTTGATTTACAACTGCACAGGACCGAAGAACAAAATGTGTAATCAAAACTGATACTTAGATGTAAAATGAATTTGGTTGGAGGTAAGGGATTCTTGTTTGTATTGTTTCTCTTACATGTATAAGGTGCCAACAGGGTAAACATTGACATTCAACCAGTTTTTAAAAAGAAACAAACGGAACATTCTACTCCACTGCACTCTATTGTAAAGTGCAAGGGTGACAGTATATTGACTGCATCTGTAGGTAGTACCTACCGGGGCGGCAGGGTAGCCTAGTGGTTAGAGCAGGTAGCCTAGTGGTTAGAGCAGGTAGCCTAGTGGTTAGAGACAGGTAGCCTAGTGGTTAGAGCAGGTAGCCTAGTGGTTAGAGCAGGTAGCCTAGTGGTTAGAGCAGGTAGCCTAGTGGTTAGAGACAGGTAGCCTAGTGGTTAGAGCAGGTAGCCTAGTGGTTAGAGCAGGTAGCCTAGTGGTTAGAGCAGGGTAGCCTAGTGGTTAGAGCAGGTAGCCTAGTGGTTAGAGCAGGTAGCCTAGTGGTTAGAGACAGGTAGCCTAGTGGTTAGAGCAGGTAGCCTAGTGGTTAGAGCAGGTAGCCTAGTGGTTAGAGACAGGTAGCCTAGTGGTTAGAGCAGGTAGCCTAGTGGTTAGAGCAGGTAGCCTAGTGGTTAGAGCAGGGTAGCCTAGTGGTTAGAGCAGGGTAGCCTAGTGGTTAGAGCAGGTAGCCTAGTGGTTAGAGCAGGTAGCCTAGTAGTTAGAGACAGGTAGCCTAGTGGTTAGAGCAGGTAGCCTAGTGGTTAGAGGCAGGTAGCCTAGTGGTTAGAGCAGGTAGCCTAGTGGTTAGAGCAGGTAGCCTAGTGGTTAGAGCAGGTAGCCTAGTGGTTAGAGCAGGTAGCCTAGTGGGAGCAGGTAGCCTAGTGGTTAGAGCAGGTAGCCTAGTGGTTAGAGCAGGTAGCCTAGTGGTTAGAGCAGGGTAGCCTAGTGGTTAGAGCAGGGTAGCCTAGTGGTTAGAGCAGGGTAGCCTAGTGGTTAGAGCAGGGTAGCCTAGTGGTTAGAGGCAGGTAGCCTAGTGGTTAGAGCAGGGTAGCCTAGTGGTTAGAGCAGGGTAGCCTAGTGGTTAGAGACAGGTAGCCTAGTGGTTAGAGACAGGTAGCCTAGTGGTTAGAGACAGGTAGCCTAGTGGTTAGAGCAGGTAGTCTAGTGGTTAGAGCAGGTAGCCTAGTGGTTAGAGCAGGTAGCCTAGTGGTTAGAGCAGGTAGCCTAGTGGTTAGAGCAGGTAGCCTAGTGGTTAGAGCAGGTAGCCTAGTGGTTAGAGCAGGGTAGCCTAGTGGCTAGAGGCAGGTAGCCTAGTGGTTAGAGCAGGTAGCCTAGTGGTTAGAGACAGGTAGCCTAGTGGTTAGA